>NW_015388978.1:134070-144486 GCF_001527695.2 Protobothrops mucrosquamatus
GTTCATTAAACTAGACATACCCAATTCCAGTAACCATTCCTTATATGCTTTAGCCTCCAGTCCCCTAATCATCTTTGTTTTACCAGCCTTGAGCCAATATAGTTCTCAGTACTTTTAACACATACAAAATTGAATATAAACATTTTTCTAGTATTTATGAGAATGACGATAACATCAATATGTAGCATCTTTTCTAATCAACTTATGTTACAGTTGCATTTGCAAAAAAAAAACCATCTTGTGTAAATCACTACAGGTCCTGTTTTCAGAATTTAAGCTTAATTTCCCCTCGGTATTCAAAACATTTCTTATCGGTTGTAGTTTTCTCAGAACTGATTACATTTAAATATCCAAAACATTTCATTCACTTAAAATCATCCCAATATTTTTACATTTCCCATATCATAAAAAAATACTATACTACTTGTAAATCCTATCTCTCTTACTATGGAACTCATTCATATCCAAAATTTAACTATTCTTTTAACCATATTCAAACAAGTGTTTAGAAATACTGCTTATTTCTACCATCCTTTCCTGGGGATGAAAGCCCTAATGCATCTGGTGGGTGCCGAAGTGGGGAAAGATCCCTATTTAAAAGGGTTATTTTTAAAATTGCTTTGTGGAGCCTTCTTGGAACTGTTGAAAGGACCATATTGTAGACTGGAGATAGATGATGTCGGATGCCTCCCCCTCTGTTGACAGAGGGCAGTTCAGTTTTGACATAGATAGCCTCTTTGATGAGTCAAAGAGGCCATTTATGTCAAAATTGAACAGCTCTCTCTCAACAGAGCGGGAGATATACAACATCAGTTATGTTTAGTCTACAACACAGTCTTTTCAACAGTTCCAAGAAGGTTCCACTCCCATTTGCACTACTCAGGTGACCCTGGAGACGCAGAGAAGCCTCCAGGTAATTTTAACGACTCGCTAAAAGAAGGCAAATGACCGGCTGTCTGCAAGGAGTATAAATCCTTCCATTCCCCACCATCCAGTCAGAACTGAAGAAGCTTCTTGGATGAGAAGCGAAACGTCTTCAAAGAAAAACAAGAAAGTCCTGTTGCCTCTGGAAAAAAACATCTTTGGGATGGTTTCATTAATTTTCCCCTTGGCTCACTTCCAAAGTTGCCTCCCTGTAAAAAGTTGTACACGGGCAATAGAGTTGATTACAAAATTTGGGGGTTCAGATCGAACATCTTTAGCCTAATCCTGTGGTGACGAACCTATGTCACGCGTGCCACAGGCGGCACTCGGAGCCTTATGTGTCGGCACACGTGCCGTTGCCCCAGCCTTGCCTCCGCCCACGACCCCCTCCTCACCAGCAGCCTCCCTGGAGGAGAGTTGCCCCTGAGCATGGCCCACGCGGAGCAGCGCAGCCAAGCACATGGCAGCCTGGCAGCGTAGACAAGACTCTGCCCTCATGCCCCAACGCGCACAGTTGATGCTGCGGGGTGTGGGCAGAGGGTGTGGCTGCCATGGCACTGTTGGGCTGCCTGGGTGATCTGTGGCGGGCCCTGGAGGCCGTGAGTGGCCCTGTGGGCAGGCAGGGTGGGGCGGAGCGGGGGTGGAGCAGGGGTGGGGCCAGTTTTTGGGCACTCGGTCTCTAAAAGGTTCGCCATCACTGACCTAATCCATTTTGGATATGCTTCGTTATCTTTCCTCTTTCTCTTTCCTCTCTCTCTCCTTCCAGAGTTTGGCCACGCAGGTCCAGGAGTCCTTAGCCAAGGCTAACGAGGTCGCAATGGAGACCTTCCAGGCCATCTCCACCGTCCGCAGCTTTGCCAACGAGGACGGGGCGGCTCAGTGCTACGAAAAGAAGTTGGAAGAGACCTACCAGCTCAACAAGAAGGAGGCCGTGGCCTACGGTGCCTCCCTAGGGGTTCCTGAGGTAAAGATGCAGACCTGGGCGGGAGAGGCTGGGAGCAACGCTTGGGGCTCCTTGGAGGGCGAGGTGATGCGGGCTGCACAAGGATGATGCCAAATTTTGTGTGACCCATGGAGCTTTGTGCCTCCAGAGCAAGTGGGGCTGACTATTTTGGATAGATTTAGATTCAGATTCAGATTTAGATCTACCATCCATTTATCTATCTATTTATCTATCTATCTATCTATCTATCTATCTATCTATCTATCTATCTATCTATCTATCTATCTATCTATCTATCTATCTATCTCTCTCTCTCTCTCTCTCTCTCTATCATCTATATCTATCTATATCTATCATCTATCAACATATATCTATCTATCTAATAATAATAATAATAAAGTTGGAAGGGACCTTGGAGGTCATCTAGTCCAACCCCCTGCTCAGGCAGGAAACCCTATACTATTTTGGACAAATGGCTGTCTATCTATCTCTATATCTATCTATATCTATCTATTATTTATCTACCTATATCTATCTATCTATCTATCTATCTATCTATCTATCTATCTATCTATCTATCTATCTATCTATCTATCTATCTATCTATCTATCTATCTATCTATCTATCTATCTGATCTATCTATATCTATCTGTCATCTGTCTAGCATCTATCTATATCATCTATTATCTATCTATCATCTATCTTATCTATCTCTATCATCTATCTCTATCATCTCTCTCTCTCTCTCTCTCTCTCTCTCTCTCTCTCTCTCTCTCTCTCTCTCTCTCTCTCTCTCTCTCTCTCTCTCTCTCTCTCTCTCTCTCTCTCTTTCTCTTTCTCTTTCTCTCTCTCTCTAATTTACCAGCTGCCCATTTCACTCTTGGGGGTGGGGGAAAGATATTCCAAAAGGAACGCGCCTTCTCTTGGCCATCTAGAGTTCCCTGGCCGATGAGGCCCGCATCATGCTTCCTCTGCTGGCCTGGGTGGGGTAGGCCAATCCCGTTTTTGGGACCGGAGTGTCTGCAGCATTTGTTCAAAAACGTCAAAAGTGGTTCCTTCTGCCATCTTGATTTGTTTTACCACACTGACCGGACATAGCAGTGAGGATTTAGTTAAGGCACTTACTTTCTCTCTTAAACCTGCCGGGCTATGCTAAAATCTCTGGCACTGTCTCTGATGTAGGGCAGGGGTCCCCAAACTTGGTAGCTTTAAGACTTGTGGGCTTTTAACACCCAGAATTCCTCAGCCAACATGGCTGGCTGAGGAATTCTGGGAGTTGAAGTCCACAAGTCTTAAAGGTGCCAAGGTTGGAGACCTCTGGTGTAGGGGATTAAGATACCGGGGTAGAAAAATTAGGAGAGTGTGAGTGTTAGTCCTGCCTGAAGCCCCAGTTGGGCCAATCCCTCTCTCTCAGCACTAAGAAGACACAGGCAATGGCAAAGAAGATGTCTGGAGCTTGTTAGTTGCCAGGAAGAAAACAACCCAGCTCAGAGAGCACCAAGGACCCCACAGTCCTCCTCCACTACCTCCTCCACCACCACCACCACCTCCCTCTCCTCTCTGCACACCCCACTCCCTTCCAGTACTGATGACGTCACCTAGCTGGGTAATGAAATGTCTTCAAGAAAACAACCCAGCTCAGAGAGCACCAAGGACCCCACAGTCCTCCTCCTCCTCCACTACCTCCCTCTCCTCTCTGCACACCCCACTCCCTTCCAGTACTGATGACGTCACCTAGCTGGGTAATGAAACGTCTTCAAGAAAACAACCCAGCTCAGAGAGCACCAAGGACCCCACAGTCCTCCTCCTTCTCCACTGCCTCCTCCATCACTTCATCCTCCCTCTCCTCTCTGCACACCCGACTCCCTTCCAGTACTGATGACGTCACCTAGTTGGGTAATGAAACGTCTGCAGGAAAATAACCCAGCTCAGAGAGCACCAAGGACCCCACAGTCCTCCTCCTCCTCCACTACCTCCTCCATCACCTCCCTCTCCTCTCTGCACACCCCACTCCCTTCTAGTACTGATGACGTCACCTAGATGGGTAATGAAACGTCTGCAAGGAAACAACCCAGCTCAGAGAGCGCCAAGGACCCCATAGTCCTCCTTCTCCACTATCTCTTCCACCACCTCCCTCTCCTCTCTGCACACCCCACTCCCTTCCAGTACTGATGATGTCACCTAGTTGGGTAATGAAATGTCTGCAAGGAAACAACCCACCTCAGAGAGCACCAAGGACCCCACAGTCCTCCTCCTCCTCCACTACCTCCTCCACCACCACCTCCTCCCTCTCCTCTCTGCACACCCCACTCCCTTCCAGTACTGATGACGTCACCTAGATGGGTAATGAAACGTCTGCAAGGAAACAGCCCAGCTCAGAGAGCACCGAGGAGTTTCATGCTAATCCCCCCCTTTTTTTCTCTCCTCCAGATCTTACAACTGATCCTCAAAGTGGGGATTCTCTATTATGGGGGACACCTGGTCACTCAAGGGAAGTTGAGTGGTGGAGCTCTTGTTACCTTTGTCCTGCAGGAGAGTGAGCTGTCCACAGTGATGCAGGTAAGTTTTGTGACTGGCCCAGCACCGGGGGAAGAAATTCGGCCTCATGCCTGGAAGCCCAGAAAGGTGCGAAGACCCTTCCTCAAAATGTGTCCCTCACGACGCCTGTTTCCTGTCTCTCCTAGGTCCTCGTTAGGTCTTATCCCTCTGTGCAAAAAGCCGTAGGTTCATCAGAAAAGGCTTTTCAGTATATGGACCGGACACCCCAAATCAAGCCCTCGGGAACGCTGGCACCCGCAAATTTAAAAGGATACATGAAGCTTGAAAATGTTTGGTTCTCCTATCCCAGCAACGGCAACTCTCCAGTCCTGAAGGTTGGTGATGGGGACTGGATTCTGAGAAGGGAATCGCCATACCTTGGGTGTGGGACCAAGAATGGATATGAGGAGAACTGCCTATGACCAAGTCCCTACCATCCTGTGATCACTTAACTCTGTTACTGAATAACCCTGATAATCTGAGTTAGGCCAATTCATAACAGAATAACAGAACTGGAACAGACCATGGAGGTCTTGTAGTCCAACCCCCTGCTCAAGCAGGAGACCCTACACCAGGGGTAGACGACCTTGGCTCTTTTATGACTCGTGGACTTCAACTCCCAGAATTCCTGAGCCAGCCATGTTGGCTGGCTCAGGAATTCTGGGAGTTGAAGTCCACGAGTCATAAAAGAGCCATGGTTGCCTACTTCTTGCCCTAGACCATTTCAAACTAATGGCTGTCCAGTCTCTTCTTAAAAACCAGCGATGGAGCACCCACAACTTCTGGAGGCCAAGATGAAATTACAAACCAGTCAAATGGGTTGAATTCACGCAACTTAACTAAGCCAAGTTTAAAGGTAACCGAGGTTTTCATCTTGTGGGTCATACATTGACTCGGTCAAGGATGTGTGAATGCAGCCGGAGAAAATCAAAATGTAGCTGAGGTCAGGAGGCGAAACTCCAATTATTTCTCTCCAGGAGAGTCGGTGAAACCTGTATGGAAATCTGTAGGGTCTGTAAAAAAAATAAAATAAAGCTTGTGGGAAACCGGGACCTGAGTCTCCCGGCTTGGTTTCAGACCTCGCCCGGGGGCCGATTCATGAGTTGTGATATGAAGACACCACACCAGGTTTCCTCGGGATGAGATCAGCCCAGAACAGTCTCTGGGGACCTCTTTTATTAGCAATCATAACAAAGCAAATTGCAGGCAGAAGGCTTTTGCAGCAGGGGGGTGAGGGTTACAACAGTGGGAGTTTTGGAGGTTAGAGACAGAAAGTTTTACAAAATGTATCTTATCTAATACATGGCATATGCGACTAACAGTTCACAGTAAAAGTTGCCATTGTTGTTCACATTGGAAGGTCT
The DNA here is from genome assembly GCF_001527695.2 of Protobothrops mucrosquamatus. Lineage (NCBI taxonomy): Eukaryota > Metazoa > Chordata > Lepidosauria > Squamata > Viperidae > Protobothrops > Protobothrops mucrosquamatus. The sequence goes on from NW_015388978.1 coordinate 139,841, forward strand.
TATCAGGAAGTGACAATATTACAACTTGCACAAACAGCTTTCTTGACATGTCCCTTTGTTCTCTGTCCTTCACTACCTTACGCGTATGCAGTTGCAGATTGCAACCTAACACGTAGGCACAATTAGTATAGGATTAAACTTGCTGAAGGTTACAAGATGGAGTGACTTATGCTATATTCCAACAAAAGCTTCCTTAAAGGTGAACACAACTCAGGGTGATTTTAAAGATGCATTTGTAGTGCTATCTTGGCAACCATATGGGATGCTTTGTCAACGTTCCAGTCCTAGTCTACAGCCCTTGGATTTCCTAGTGGTCTCCCGTCCAGGTATTGGCCAGAGCCAACCTAGATTAGCTTTTTGAGGTCAGCCAAGGCAGGCTTAGGTCTAACTTGGCTTAATGGGATTTTAACTCAGTTTCAACGGTCAGAGATGCTCAGTGCCCAATCTGGGAGCCCAAGGCCATTTTGTAGTCTTACTCATCTTGGTGTTCAGATTCTAGCCAAATAACAACAACAACAACAACAACAACAACAATAACAACAACAACAACAATAATAATAATAATAATAATAATAATAATAATAATAATAATAATAATAATAATAATAATAATAATAATAATAATGTTGGAAAGGACCTTGGAGGTCATCTAGTCTAACCCCCTGCTCAGGCAGGAAACCCTACACCATTTCAGACAAAGTGCTGTCCAGTCTCTTCTTAAAAACTTCCAGTGTTGGAGCATTCACTGCTTCTGGAGGCAGGTTGTTCCACTGGCTAATTGTTCTAACTGTCAGGAAGTTTCTCCTTAGTTCTAGGTTGCTTCTCTCCTTGATTGGTTTCCATCCGTTGCTTCTCGTCCTGCCTTCAGGCGCCTTGGAAAATAGCTTGACTCCCTCTTCTTTGTGGCAGCCCCTGAGATATTGGAAGACTGCTATCATGTCCTTCTCTACGTTGAACTAGACATACCCAATTCCAGCACCCATTCCTTATATGTTTTAGCCTCCAATTGACTCCGTTGTCAGTGCTGGCCAAAGGAGAGAGCATCCAGCAATACATATCAAAGCCGAAGACTAACTTAGGAAGCAAAGGGGAAGGAGGGACAGATCTTAGTCCTCTCCTTGTTAATAGTTTCTGCTCAGAGGAAGAAATAAGCCAATAGGCAGCCCAGCAAAGGTGAGGAGAACTGTTCAACGATGGGGCTGTACTGTGAACTTGTTGCAGTACTGTCCCATCCCATCCCAGCCAACCCCAACCAAAACTGCAGTATGAATAAGTGAAGTATTAATACCACTTTACAATGCCTTGGTAAGGCCACGCTTGGAATACTGCATCCAGTTTTGGTCACCACGATGTCAAAAAAGATGTTGAGACTCTAGAAAGTGTGCAGAGAAGAGCAACAAAGATGATTAGGGGACTGGAGGCTAAAACATACAAGAAACAGTTGCTGGAATTGGGTGTGTCTAGTTTAATGAAGAGAAGGACGAGGGGGAACACGATAGCAGTGTTCCAATATCTTAGGGGCTGCCACAAAGAACAGGGAGTCAGGCTATTCTCCAAAGCGCCTGAAGGCAGGACAAGAAGCAACGGATGGAAACTAACCAAGGAGAGAAGCAACCTAGAACTAAGGAGAAACTTCCTGACCGTTAAGAACAATTGATCAGTGGAACAACCTGCCTCTAGAACCGGTGAATGCTCCAACACTGGAAGTTTTTAAGAAGAGACTGGACAGCCCTTTGTCTGAAATGGCATAGGGCTTCCTGCCTGAGCAGGGGGTTGGACTAGATGACCTCCAAGGTTCCTTCCAACTTTATTATTATTATTATTATTATCTCTTAAGTTGGATAGAATTGATACCCGGTGTTCTCTTCTTCCAGGGAGTGTCTTTAGAGCTGAGTCCTGGTACTGTGACTGCCTTGGTGGGCCCCTCCGGGTCCGGGAAGAGCACGGTGGTGGCCTTGCTCCAGAGGTTTTACGAGCCTGACCAAGGGCAGGTGGTGCTGGACGACGAGAACCTGAGCGAATACGAGCATCACTTCCTGCATCAAAAGGTAAGGGATGCCATCTAGTAAAGGCAGGTGGCTGAGACAGGTGGTCCTCATTCTTACGACCATGACTGAGCCCAGCATTTTTGCCACTAAGCAAGACAGTCCAGTAAGCTGCACCCCATTTTACGACCTTTTTGCCACCGTCGCTAAGTGAACCGTGCAGTCGTTAAGTAAACCGGGCTCACCGCCTTTGGCTTTGCTTTGGGTAGGGGCACTCGGTCTCTAAAAGGTTCGCCATCACTGGCCTAGAGGTCAATACAGCTGCCTAATATGCAAGCAGCCCAGGTTCGAATCTCAGAAGGATATGGCTAGCTGATGAGAGCTAAATAGCTTGAAATAGCTATACTAGTCTCCCTTTAACTTTTTGTCGGCAAAATACAAATTGAATACATACATACGTATATACCTACACCCTTACACATAAATAACATATAAATATTAATCCTTGTCCATCTTGCGTACGTAGCGGAAAGAGGGAGCTTGAGAGTTCACAAGGTTGATAACTGTATGGAACGAAATTGGGACTGAATCGGGAGCTTCTGCTTCCAAACTCCGCTTGGAATAATGAAACGCCCTGTTCTTTTTCCCTCCTGTTAGGTGGCGCTGGTGAGCCAAAATCCCATACTCTTTGCCCGATCCTTGCGTGCCAACATCGCCTACGGCTTGGAAGACCAAAGTCAAGAGAAGGTGATCCAGGCTACTCAGCGTGTGGGAGTCCATCGATTCATCTCCACAATGAGCCATGGCTACGACACAAGTAAAGGAGTCCACATATCTCTGGCAAGGGGTTGACTGCAAGGGTGTCCGCGGCTGATTAAAGAGGGTCACGTGGCAGTTGTCAAGGAGTGGAAAACATCGGGGCGGGGGGGGGTCCTTGGTGGTTTCTGAGCAAGGTTGTTTTCTTGCAGATGTCTCATTGCCCAAATTACAGGTAGTCCTTTAGCGACCGTTCAAAGTTACAACAACACCAAAAAAGTGTCTTATGGCCATTTCCCACACTTACGGCCTTTTGGAGCATCCCCATAGTCACGTGATCAAAATTCAGATGCTTGGCAACTGGCTCATATTCAGACTCATATTTATTTATTTATTTATTTGTATAGATTATATTAGTTTTTATGGGGTTAGGAATAAGGTGGGGTCGGGGCTGGGGTTGGGATTTGGGTTAGGATTAGGGTTGGGGTTGAGGTTTTTCCAAATAACATTCTCAATATTTAGCAAACAGCATAATGTCTGGGTTCGTGTGTTTAACAAACAATAATAAATAATAGTTAATTATCATCAACATGTTAATTAGTCACTCAATAGCCTTCTTCTTGCTAATATATATTCAAAGTTACATATCACATTCCTTTCTCTGTAACCCGTCTTTCTAGCCATTGATAGAAATTATCCCATGTTCTAAAGCACACCGAGTCTTCTTTCTCTTTTATCTTTAAAGTCAATCTGTCTGTTTCTGCACACTCTAAAATTTTCTTCATTAATGCTTCTTCAGCCGGTAAATTTTCATTTTTCCAATGTTGGGCAAATACAATTCTTGCTGCCATTAGCACGTGTAGTATTAAATATCTGCAATCTTTCTCCTAGTTAGTAAGGCCACACTTGGAATACTGCATCCAGTTTTGGTCACCACGATGTAAAAAAGATGTTGAGACGCTAGAAAGAGTGCAGAGAAGATCAACAAAGATGATTAGGGGACTGGAGGCTAAAGCATATAAGGATCGGCTGCTGGAATTGGGTATGTCTAGTTTAATGAAGAGAAGGATGAGGGGGACATGATAGCAGTGTTCCAGTATCTCAGGGGCTGCCACAAAGAAGAGGGAGACAAGCTATACTCCAAAGTGCCTGAGGGCAGGACAAGAAGCAATGGATGGAAACTAATCAAGGAGAGAAGCAACCTAGAACTAAGGAGAAACTTCCTGACAGTTAGAACAATTAACCAGTGGAACAACCTGCCTCCAGAAACGGCGAATGCTCCAACACTGGAAGTTTTTAAGAAGAGACTGGACAGCCATTTGTCTGAAATAGTATAGGGTTTCCTGCCTGACTAGATGACCTATTATTCCTAACAAAAATAATTCTGGTTTAAAGTCTTATTTGTTTTTTAGTCATTTTCTCCAACCATAAATGTATTTTAACCCCAAAATCTTTTTTGCTTTAGGGCATGTCCACCAGATAGGATAATAAGTACCTTGCATCTCCCACAGTTGTTTGAAGTATTTTTAAACATTTTTGCTAATCTCACTGGTGTCAGACTCATATTTATGAAGAGCCGTGGTGGCTCTGCCCACAGCCAGCAGTTAGATCCTGACCAGCCTTTCATCCTTCCGAGGTCGGTAAAAAGGAGGATCCAGATGGTTGGGGGCAATAGGCTGACTCTGTAAACCAGAGGGCTGTAAAGCGTTATGAAGCGGTGTATAAGTCTTAAGCGCTGTTGCTGTGATGGTTGCAGTGTCCTGGGTTCGTGTGATCCCCTTTTGGGACCTCCTGACAAGCAAAGTCAACGGGGGAGCCAGATCCAATGGACAAACAGGTTACTACCTTGACAACTGCAGTGATCCACTGTGGCAAGAAAGGTCATAAAATGGAACAAAACTGATT
>NW_015388979.1:0-56226 GCF_001527695.2 Protobothrops mucrosquamatus
ATGTCCTACCTTGGTAAGTTTAACAACTGTGGACTTCAAAGTCCAGAATTCTATGCTTAAAGTTGGACTCCCCTGCTGTAAACATTTCATTGAACATTCTTTCTTGCATGTATATCCCTTCACATAGTTTCTTTCTTTTTGGTGAATACAAGCCAGTGTCTTCGTTATTTATTCTTAATCTGCATCAATATAATGTTCATTAAATATATCTTTCTTCGGTTCAGCTTCTGTTATTTAGTGGGAGCTGTTCCCAGTCCTCAGATTTGCTAAAATAGCATTTATAGTTTTAGAATAAGTGTGAGCATTTAAGATCGGACAACTACAATGCTCTATTTTTCTGCATGGTTAGCTGAACAGCAAAGATAATCATTTGAACATTCAGTAAGACTATATGATGCCCCATAAATGCAGTTGGACAGTTTCAAATATTACTTTTATAAAGACAATAGAGTATCGATGGCGGTTTTGCTTTAGATTCAGTGGGTCAAGGGTCAGCCTGGACCTTAGTCTAAAATCCATATACAGTGACCTGCGTCAATGAATTAAAATTCATATCGGATATTGAAGGATTGGGATGCATACAGTGCTATTTAGGCACTTTTAAAATTTGACATCAATTTAATAGAAGGCATTTTTTTCTATAATGATCATATCTAATAAGAGAGTGCCTCTAATTTGCATGCCATTAGTGTAATATTTCAGTAATCACTGGTAATTATGAGCCTAAGCTATTATATTTGAAATACAATTCCATATTTAATATAAGAAATGTTCTCTCGTGAACGGTTTCTGACTTTAATTTTCTTTGTGTGGTTTATCCGTGTCATTTACCTCTCAGTTTTGGAACAGACTCTTTGTGTGTCAAAATCAGATTGAGTGGTCTTTTCTATATACGCTTCCTTGATCATTGTCTCTCCACAGCTTTTCAAAAAAATGACACCTTGGCTCGAAAAAGTTTTCAGAGCTCAGCTTCCTCTTGGAAATTTCAGACTTTTTGTAATAAACTTCTATGTGATAGGGAAAAATATGCATTTGTTAGGTTACTTCAGTTTAAAATTGGAAAACGCTCATACTAAATTGATGGAAAACATGGTGGTGGTGGAGGAGGAGGAGGAGGAAGAGGAAGAGGAGGAGGAGGAGGAGGAGGAGAAGACATTACAGATATTAGTTTCTAATTTTCCCTATGTTATCTAATGCAGAGGTCCCCCACCTTGACAACTTTAAGACTTGCGGATTTCAACTTCAGTTGAAGTCCACAAGTCTTAAAGTTGTCAAGGTTGGAGACCTCTGATCTAATGTACAATATTTATAAACTTTTTTAAAAAAAAAATCTTTCTGATTTCAACTTTAAGCATTAACAGAGGGATAGAATCAAGATCCTGTGAAGTATTAATACCACTTTACAATGCCTTGGTAAGGCCACACTTGGAATACTGCATCCAGTTTTGGTCACCGTGACGTAAAAAAGACGTTGAGACTCTAGAAAGAGTACAGAGAAGAGCAACAAAGATGATTAGGGGACTGGAGGCTAAAACATATAAGGAACGGCTGCTGGAATTGGGTATGTCTTGTTTAATGAAGAGAAGGACGAGGGGGGACATGATAGCAGTCTTCCAATATCTCAAGGGCTGCCACAAAAAAGAGGGAGTCAAGCTATTTTCCAAAGCACCTGAAGGCAGGACAAGAAGCAACGGATGGAAACTAATCAAGGAGAGAAGCAACCTAGAACTAAGGAGAAACTTCCTGACAGTTAGAATAATTAACCAGTGGAACAACCTGCCTCCGGAAGTGGTGAATGCTCCAACACTGGAAGTTTTTAAGAAGAGACTGGACAGACATTTGTCCGAAATGGTATGGAGTTTGCTGCCTGAGCAGGGGGTTGGACTCGATGACCTTTTATTTTTTCCTTTAAAAACCATACTTTTCTCCTAAAAAAGTCATACTAATTTGCAGAAGTCCTGATTCTGCCAATTTTTGAATCCGAATCTGCACATCACTGACCTGACTTAAAACAGCCACACAAATACTGTGAAGTGGTCACACTGTTGATGGCAATGATGAAGTCTAGTAAATGCTGAAACACTTTATTGCACTTACACAGCCTCAAACATCACAGAAGCCATAATTACTATTGTTCATTCATGAAATATTTAACATTTCAATAAGTTCCTAATGAAGGAGAAATCACCTTTCCAGGGCAGTATGTAAAATCTAGCCGTGTACCTTAGTTGATTTCTATCAACTGGAAACTATTCTAAATGCAATTACATGGCAATGATGACAATTACAAATTACTCCAGCCATTTAATATAGCAGCCAATGCCACCTTATATTTGATTTAAGTGAAACAATATTTTAATAATAACCTTTCTATTTTCCCCCCATGGAAACATTCTTTTTTTAAAGTAAGAGGAAGAAAATTAAAGAAATGATGAAGGAATTAGTTTAGGGGTAATCTGAAGCCTATCCATGAACCCATTAGTGATCCATGGGCCATAGGTTAAGAATCACTGGAATAGGTGCTAAATAAAATGAGAAACAACCTGGGATTTTGAAATCTCTTACAGATTGATGGCCCAAAAATAAAGAATGTTTGTACTACATGATGGTCTTCAGATATCTAGGACTACAATTCCCATTAGCCATGACCTATAGCCAATGACTGATAATAGGAGAAGTTGTATGAAGAGATACGGGGGGTACTGAACTGGAGAAAGCTGAGATAGAAAACAGCTCCTCAGAAGCAACATGAAAAATTACAGTCGTCAAATGTTGCCTTAACTACCAGGGTCAAAAGTGAAAAATGATGGAAAATTGAGTTCCAATGCAATGCAAGAAAGATTGCTACAAAACATCCTTGCGATTTTATCCCAACCAAGGAGAAGTTGTGATTGATTAAATGATATGTTCATCTTCATCCCATAAGCACTGGGGAGAAATAATTCAAACCTGCCTTGTAACTTGAAGGAGACTACCTAATGTAAACACAATTATTCTCCCTCTTAGCTGTTCATGAACACAGCCAAGGAGCAATGTGGCTTGAGTGGTTGGGACACTGGGCAGGAGGTTAGCAAGCCTGCGTTGGAGACCTGAGACCTGCCATGAGGTGGGGTTGAGCTCTCATCCTTCACTCCAGCTCCTCCAGGAACATGAAAGGAGCCCGCAAGTGGGCATCCCCAGGGCAATGGTGATGTCACTGGCTAATCCTTTAGATCCAGAAGATCCTCAGTACTTCTGACACGAGCGCAAAAACAAAAGACAAAAACGAACACAGTCAAAAGCAGTGGTGTGCCCAATTAAATATGGTTAAGCATGACTAAATTGCAGGCCATCTAACAGCTTCCGAAATAGAGTTTATGTCCTTTGAGAAAGTGTGATAGAGAAGATGAACTCAGCAGTCACAAAGAAGGCATTCAGACATTTGGGATAAATCAATAAGAGGCTGGAGGGAAAGGGAACTTGTGACACTTCTGATGTTGCTAAAATAAAGCTTCCAGCATTCCTCATCATTGGCCATGCTTTCTATAGAAATTGGACTCATAGTTCAGCAAAATCTGGAACGCCACAGCTTATCTACCTCTAGTCTGGATTGTTTCTTCCGAATCTATGCTCAACTTCATTATTGCTTTTGTTCTTTAAGCTTCTCTCTTTTTGTAGATCTCATCAGTTCCATCTAATCAAAACTTTCTTGGTCTTTCTCCTCTTCTCAGTCCAAGGCACACAATATAATAATACATTATTGATTAATCAGTCGAGCATATAAAATCATGAGCATGTTTTGAGATGCTCAACTGTAAAATACAATAAAATGAGGCTAGTGAGATACTGTGAAATGAGGTAAAATAGACCCTGGTGAGATAGAATAAGCAAGGTAAGATAAAGATAAATGAGTAAAATAAAACAGTATAAGATAAAATGGAATGCAAGGTTTTTTTATAATGTTGTCAGTCGCCTGGACTTGCCTATGTCTGAATTGGTTGATTATATACATTTGTATAATAAATAATAAAATAAAATGAATATTAACGTTCAAAACCAATGTGTTTTGGGTTGAATTCATTACCTTTACAGGCAATCCCAATGTGTTCTCTAAAATGTGTTCTCTGTTAGACAGACATGGAGTATAAACTTAACAATTCTAGTGACTACATATATATTTGTGCCTTGAAAGAAATAAGATAATCTTTGGTTAGAGACCCAGTGCATGATTCCCTCAAGTAGTGTCTATAAGTACTGGGCTCTTGCTGAGGTATATAATTGACAAGTTAACAGAGATGGTTCACAAATACATGTTCTCTCAAAAGATAGTACATGTTAGACTATAGAATCCAGCTGCTCAAATCTTGCTATCCTGTGATATTGAATCAAACCCCTTGTCAAGTAGTTCCCTCCCTTTCTATAATTTGTTCTGTCTTTGATCTTTATTGATTCTCTGTATTGGACCAAACCATCCCAATGTTACCAGTAAAGAAGAATATTTGTATCTCAGGGTTAAAATGATGGATCCTTGGTGCTCTCTGAACTTGGTTGTGCTAGTTTAGGACCCCTCATTTCAGCCTTGATCTACAAATATTTTCTTTTATTGGTATCACATATTGGTGTCAAATACTTCAGAAAGTGACTAGCACCAATAATGTTACCTAGTTTGGGTAATGAAACGTCTGCAAGAAAAAAACCAATCTCAGAAAGCACTAAGGACCCCTCATCCCAATGTTGTTATGGCATTACTGGTTGCTGGCCATAATGGCCAATTTAGATGACAATATCTGGCTCAATAAACTGTGGGGAAGATACATTAATATGCTCTTATCTTTTTCAGGAGGCTTGGATTACTGCCTTTTCATTTTGGAAAAAAACCCTAAGGTACTTTCTCCTGGAAATGGTCCCCTTGAGTATTACTTTATTATTGCTTCCTCTCCCCTCCCCTTTCCATTTTAAAATGGGCCTGCTAGAAGGATACCTGACTTCAATGAAATAAGAATTCATTTTCATCTAGCAATTTATTTGAATGACCATAGATTTTAAAATAAAACTCTGTCCCAAGTTCAGGGAATGATTCCTTGCCCTCTTGCGATGACATCATTGCTAACTGTAAGACCATTAATTGGCCTGCTTGGGTGTACATGGGTGAAAGGAAGATCTCACCTGTTAATGTTACATATTGTTTGAGCAGTGTGGTGGCCTAGTGGTGAAGACACTCGCTTCCCACTCAAAAGGTTGAAAGTTCAATTCTAGGTAGAAACAGATGTTTCTCTCTCAGGGTACAAAGAGAAAATATCTGCTGAGAACTCTGTATGGTGTCAGGAAGGGCATCCAACTAGTAAATGCTCAGTTCCATTCAGTTGCCTGGATCTACCTCAAATTGCAAGGTCATAAAAAGAATCTATATCTATATCTATATCTATATCTATATCTATATCTATATCTATATCTATATCTATATCTATATCTATATCATCTATATCTATATCTATATCTATATCTATATATCTATATCTACATCTATCTGTCTACCTACCTACCTCTACCTACCTACCTACCTACCTACCTACCTACCTATCTTTCTTCTTCTTCTTCTTCTTCTTCTTCTTCTTCTTCTTCTTCTTCTTCTTCTTCTTCTTCTTCTTCTTCTTCTTCTTCTTCTTCTTCTTCTTCTTCTTCTTCTTCTTCTTCTTCTTCTTCCTCTTCCTCTTCCTCTTCCTCTTCCTCTTCTTCTTCCATATCCGTTATCGGACATTGGCAATCATGTTGGCGATCCTGTTTTTATCAGCAGCCGCACGAAAAAGTGCTGCTGACTTTTGTCCAAACCAGTCCCTTAGATTTTGAAGCCACGGTGTTCTTCTTCTGCCTGGACCTCGTTTGCTATCTATCTATCTATCTATCTATCTATCTATCTATCTATCTATCTATCTATCTATCTATCTATCTATCTATCTATCTATCTATCTATCTATCTATCTATCTATCTATCTATCTATCTATCTATCTATCTATCTATCTACCTACCTACCTACCTACCTACCTACCTACCTACCTATCTCTATCCTGATTGAAATGGGAAAATAATCATATTGTTTATAGTTTGGCAATCCCATATATACTTCCATTTTATTTCAGCCAAGTATTATTTTCCTAATCCAGAGTTTAGTGGACCAAACCTTTCTGTATATTTGGGATTTTTTAGGAAATGGTCAGTTCAGATCACATTATCCCGAAAGAACATTTTTGTCCACTGGAGGGCTCCCATATTTCTAATCTCTCTCTCTCTCTAGCAAAATATCTAAGAATGAAAAGGAAGCGTTAATGAACAATTTCTCCTATATCTGTCTAAATAGAAAGAATGCCTAATTTATGGTAACTCTTGTTTATTCTTCAAAATGGAAGGGGGAAAGCTGAAGGAGAAATTAAAGAAATGGGGGAAATTCCTTTCTGTATGTCTTCAGAGAGCACATAGCAGAACACTTTAGAAGCTAATCTGCCTATGGCTGTAATATTTCATTAGAACTTTTATCATATGCATATTTTAAGGTAAAATATAGCATGAAATTGAGTGATAGAATGCCTATTTCTTGAAAGAAACAGAGAGTAAAATGGATGCAATTTTAAAATTGTGTATTGATTTAGAGATGTGAGGGATAAATTCATGTGAGACAAATTGAAAATAAATGAGTTTGCGGACTGTGGATCGGCCAACATCTGCTTTGCATCATCAAGTCAGTCCGGATGGTTGATACAATTTGACTGAGAATTTGAATAAATCTGATTCAATTCAATGTTTCAATCTAAAAAAGCTGAATTAGATTAGTTCAGCTCTTTATCTGATTTTTCAAACTAATTCAGAAAGAAAAGGACTTTTCCTCATTCAGCTCAATTCAACTTCCTTATGGAGTTCAGTAATTTGATCTGAAAATTTATTCAGATGTGCTCGGAATGGATTCTCTGAGTCAATGCTTTCCTCAATCCCAATAAATATACCACTTTAATTACAGCTCAAATAACCTATAACATTTTTCTTGGTGACTCAGAGAAACAGTGATGGAAGAATGCAATACAGGTAGTCTTCAACTTACAACAGTTCATTTAGTGACTGTTCAAAGTTACAATAGCACTGAAAAAAGTGACTTATGACTGTTTTTCATGCTTACGACCGTTGCAGCATACCCATGATCACGTGATCAAATTTTGGCCGTTTGGTAACTGGTTCACATTTATGACCGTTGCAGTATCCCAAGGTCACATGATCCCCTTTTGAGACTTTCTGACATGCAAAGTCAATGGGGGAAGCCAGATTCACTTAACAACCGTGTTGCTAACTTAATGACTGCAGTGATTTGCTTAACAACTGTGGCAAAAAAGGTTATAAAATGGGGAGCAAAACTAACTTAAAAACTGCCTTGCCGTCCCACCTAGTAACAGAAAGTTTGGGCTCAATTGTAAGTCGTAAGTCGAGGACTATCTGTAATAGACACAGCTTAATGTCAAGTGGTGTTTATAGAGCTGTGTTAGTTGGGAAGATCAGGAGTTATTAGATTGTTCTTGGGAAAATCTTTCTTGAAAATTTATTTTATTTATTTGCAATAGTGGCGAATAGCCGTAGCTCAGATATAGGATGAGGGTGAAGGTTCATTCTTTGAGCTTGTGGGTTGGTTTCTGAACATTTCGTTACCAGGTTAGGTAACATCTCCAGCGGCATTTGGGGGATGTCTGTGTCTGTGTTTTTCTGTTTATAAGGGCTTCAGGTGGGGATGTGCCAAGTGAGGGTCTTGTGATTGGCCAGGTGAGTCATCAGAGAGAGGCTTTTGATGGGTCTTGTGATGGGGAGGTTACTTCAAGTCAGGATCTTTGGAGGGTGTGAATTATCAGGGTCTTGTGATGGGGAAATTACATTACATTACAAGGTGAACTGCGGAGGAGGGGGAGAGGGGGCTTGCATGGATTGGTTGTGGGTTTGTGCCGTCTCCTGTTGGCTGTGCGACTGATTTGGATTCTGAGGGGTTCATAGGCTGGTTGTAGATCAACATGTTGTCAATGCTGCTAACATCGGATGTTTTTGCATTGACAATAGATGGAAATGTAGCCATCTTTTACCTTTTGCTTTTAGAGTTAGATGATGCTGGGAGGGGGGATGTGGACGAGAGTCTAGCTAGATATAACAACAACCTAGCATGAGAAACAAGGTTATTGTAACCAGAGCTGATAAGGAATTGGGGGGCTGAAGAATTGGAGAGGAAGCCCCGTGCTTCAAGCTAATTGGGGAATGTGATTTATGACTGTTAATTGGAGGCAGGAATTGTGCTTTGATACTATGTGCTCAGGGGAGGGGAATTCAGTTTTTGGCTTCGATTATGCAGTGCCGATGTTATGCTACTCAAAATAAAGATTCTTTAAGGTAAACAATGCCTCAAAGTTCTTTTGAAGAGTTTCATCTGTCGGAACCATGACACATGTCTGTTGATGGAATTGCTTCAGGAGTGCCAGGCTTCGATGAACTCATGGCGGGTGTCTATATCATTTTAGACAAGGAATTGTCCAATCTCTTCTTAAACTCTCCAGTGTTGGAGCACCCACAACTTCTAGAGACAAGTCGTTCCACTGATTAATTGTTCTAACTGTCAGGAAATTTCTCCTTAGTTCTAGGTTATATGTAACAGTGTTCTGTGTGTCTCGATGTATCATCATGCTGGTGACATGACCACAGAAGCATCTTCAGACAATGCTAGTCGGACATGATTAGACAGGACGAACCTTTACCTTTACTTTGAAGAAAAAAAAAGACAGCGTCAAAATCAATCAGTAAGTTCTAAGGTCGATTAAGTCATGACCCAGGGTTTCCTCCGTTCAAGGTTGACATCTTATTTAGCACATTTATTGTTATTCCTACCCTTTGGAATTTACCAGAGCAAAATAGAATGTTTAAAACAATATACATTTTTTCTAAGTCCCTTGTTGCCGAATGACACAGGAGCAGAATCCAGGATGCATTTGTTATTGTCACTAACAATTTTCTAATGCCAGCTTATCTGTGCCCTTTATTAATAGTTGCTCTATCATAATTTAGCTCTAGGTGTTCATTTGTTCATGAAAGCAGCTATTAAAGTATCTTTGTAGACATCTTTGTCTATCAGTCAGTGACAAAACTTAAATGCATTAACATTAGCGGAGTAACTGTGGAATTCATTAACTTATTAATAAGACATCAAGGTATTTTAGAGCTTACTGTGGGATATGATCTATTCAGATAAATCTTCTGGAGCATGTAAGTGGCAAGTAAAATAAATCTCCCTGTGACTGACATTGAAAATACAAAATGTTGGCATTGTTAATTAATTTGAGAAGTGATTGGTCTGAAAAGGTGGGAACCGATGTAGTACACAAACCAAAACCTGTAAAACAAAATAAAGCAATCAAATCAAACAGACTTGTAGAAGGCTATAGAAAACTGCAGATAGCCAAGAAAACAGAAAAAAATGGAGATTTAGAACAAATCAATCAAGGCAGAATTTTCATTCAAGGCACAAATGACCAGGCTCAAATTGTCATATTCTGGATACATTATGTGACGATGATAATACAGGGAAATTCCTGACAGTGAGAACAATTAATGAGTGGAATGAGTTGCCTCCAGAAGTTGTTGGTGCTCCAGCACTGGAAGTTTTTAAGAAGAGATTGGATAACCTTTTGTCTGAAATGGTATAGGGTTTCCTGCTTGAGCAGGGGGCTGGACTAGAAGACCTCCAAGGTCCCTTCCAACACTGTTATTCTGTTAGAGAAGAGGACAACCTGCAACAAGGTAGATGGACTCAGTTATAATGGATGGGTGCAGTTTTGGAAGACTGAAAGAGCCAGGCTGGGGAGAAATCCTCAAAGAAGATCTATTTCAACGGTCACTCAGTTGACACCAATTTAATTGTCCATAAACAATTAAAAATACCTTTATGATTTTTTTTGCCCTTAAGCTGTTTTAGGAAAGGCTCATTTGTGGCTCTGTGTGAACAAAGAGACAGAGTCCAGATTAAATGCTCATGCATGCATCCTGTGGTTTTGATCACAGGCTCAACTCGTAGGCGTGTGGTTTCTTATGAAACTTTCCACAACTTCAAAGGCCTGCCAAGACATGAACTTTATTTCTGTCATTTTGGCATAAAAAACTTTTTGTCCAATCATCAGAATTTTTCAGAATCCTGATCAACAATACTACTGAATATCTGGCATTGAAGACCCACTTTTGATCTTTTGAGGTTGTGTCCTGGAACCAGCTTACAGATCACTATTTATTTATTTGTTTGTTTGTTTGTTTATTTATTAAATTTATATACTGCCCAACTCTGGACAGCGTTTGGGGTGATTCTAGGCAAGCATATAGCAATAGCACTTAGACTTACCGTATATACCACTTCATAGAGCTTTACAGCCCTCTCTAGGCTGTTTACAGAGTTAGCATATTGCCCCCATCAATCTAGGTCCTCAGTTTACCGACCCCGGAAGGATGGAAGGCGGAGTCCATTTTGAGCCAGTCAGAATCGAACTCCTTGCACTCGGCAGAATTAGCCTGCAATACTGCATTCTAACCATCACGGCTCTTACATACACCTCAGTTATGCCTCAACACCAAACTTTCCCTTGTCTTGACATATGTTATACATCTGGTTTTAAATCAAGTTGAGGAAGATATTAAGGAAAGTAAAACTGCATGATCTTTGTATATATTTTCAAGCCTCAGTGATGACCAACAGATGAATTGCAAACTGCTTCAAACTACTGAAGAAGTTTTTTGTTCTCGCAACAACTCGGTATATTTGGTGCTAAAATCCTGCACTTCGGTTAAGGATGACATCCGACTCAATTTCACCCAGTTCTGCTTTTAATTTCTTTAAAGCAATTTCTTCCCCAACATAATTTAAATATTAATAGTTAGAAAAATAGTTAGCAAAAAATTAACACAGCATTTTTACATACACATGTTTGAACACATACAGATACACATAAACACAAACATTTCTAACTACAAGTCACTGGAAGATTTTAATCAGAGCTTGAGAACCAACAGATATTTTTTTTAGATATATTGCCTCCATACAGACATTTTCCATCTCTCATTCTGTTTCTCTGATTCTACGTTACTTAAGCAATTTTCTCTAATAAATAGAATATTTAAGCAATAGCAATGACTATCTCCACATTGCTCTAAAACAACGCACTAAATAAATAAATAGTAATAACGCTGCTGCTGATTGTCACTGGAGTTTTGGAACCGAATTACAGATATGAGGAAAACCAATCTTTTATTCACTGTACAATATAATCTTCTCAGCTGGTTTTCTAGATCTCTTAGTTTGCATCGTTATTACTTCTACTGTTGATACCAAAAGGAAGAATAAATTATTAATCACATTTTCAGTGCCGATAGGAATTTGGAGGATTTCAGATTCCCGACTGAGTTCTAAGAGATCTTTCTACTGTGGATGACTTATTAATGACTATCATTATTATAGAATCGCCCCCCTTTTTTTTTAAAAAAAGCATGAATTTTCAGTTGCACTAAAATTTTAAACACCCGCCTAGTTTATTAATAAAATACGGATTGAGAAGAGTTCAGGGGATGACAATGTACAAAGGGAAAACATCTTTTATTTAAAGCAAAGGAATTTATGTAGTTTTAATTTCATTATAAAAGCATGCATTTGACGAAGGACCACGCTCCAGTAGATCATAACATTTCAAGTACTAATTCTTTTTTTTTTCCTTTCTGGCGCAACCTAGCAATGAAATAATAATGACAACAAGAATAATAATGCAGCTCCTGTTAATAAAAGTTCCATTAAAATAATGCTTTGTTTTGTTTTAAAGAGGAAAAATTAAACTTCAGTATATTCTTAGTAGCTTTTTTTTCCCCTTTACTCCTGTTTATTGTAAGTGGAATGTGACAGGTATGTGAATACAGATTTATATATTTATCATCTGGAAGAAAATAATTATGATAAAAGGATAAATAAAGGTAAGGAGATGACAAATTTTTTTACAAGCTGCACAGTAGCAAACTAGCTCTTTTCTCCTGTAATGTTTTCAACATGGAGCCATAATAATGTGTTTATTGTGGAATTTTTGGTGCACTCTGAGGCTGGTAGTTTTCTTGCAGAAGTTTCATTATCAGTGCACTGATGATGTTACCTAATTTGGTAATGAAACTTTTGCAAAACCACCAAGCTCAGAGACCACCAAAGAGCCTACAGTTCAAACCTTCTATCAATAACATGTTTCTTTCCCATGTTGCTTGGATTAGAAAACAAACTAATGAGATAGGACAGAGTTAACAGTTAGAACATCTTGAACATTTTTCTGTGTTTTACAGGTTAATCGCTTCTACTACTAATGTAATTATAATTACGAATAAACCTTGTTCTGAACTCACAAGAATTCTACAAAGGTGGACCCTCATCCAAAGTTTTCTTTTTTAAAAAAAATCTTAATAATAATGATGATGATAAATGATTCAAACTGCTGACTGTACAAACAGGCAGAAGAAATAGTAGATAATGTACTCAGCTCATGCAATAAGATTACACAAACTGAGCATAAACAACACCCTAACACAATCACCCAAATGATTTATGGAGCATCTGTAAAAATTATGATGTGCCAGTAATGAAAAATTGGTGGGGACATAGAGTTGAAAATGAGCTTTGCAGGATTTCCAAGTACAAACTGATAAAGTTTGGCTCATGAAACACCAGATGTAAGTGTGGTTGAAAAGAAGACAGTGTGGATAATTAATGTGGCAATAGAGGAGAGAATAGAATGGAAGACAAAGAACTGGAGAAGCTCACAGAATATCAGAATGCAGAATCACAGAACTGGAAGGCACCTTGGTGATCTTCTAGTCCAGAGGTCCCCAACCTTTTGGGCACCAGGGACCGGTTCCATGGAGAAAGGTTTTTCCACAGACCGGAGTGTGTGTGGCTTTGTGTGCTGCTTGCATCCCGAGGATGGGGTTTTGTTTGTTTGTGTGGACCAGTTGCTGGCATGCCGCATCCCGGTACCGGTCCACGGGGGTTGGGGACCCCTGTTCTAGTCCACCGTATACCAGGGGTAGGCAATCTTGGCTCTTTTATGACATAATAATAATAATAATAATAATAATAATAATAATAATAATAATAACAACAACAACAACAACAACAACAACAACAACAACAACAACAATAATTCAAACAGACAAGCACCTGCAACATAACACCCCGGACTTAACAATTGTCGATAAGAAAGACAAAAAAGTCTGGAGAGTGGACGTGGCAGTGCCTGGAGATAGCAGAATAGACGAGAAAGAACTGGAGAAGATAACAAAATACAAAGACCTAAAAATAGAAATAGAAAGACTGTGGCAAAAGCAAGCAAGGGTAGTACCAATAGTAATAGGCGCCTTGGGTGCAATCCCAAAACAATTGGAGCACCACTTGAACACCATTGGCATTGACAAATTCGCCATTAGTCAATTGCAAAAGGCAGCCTTACTAGGAACTGCTTCCATCCTGCCACCATATCTGTAATACCATCAAACATCCACATCTGCCTATCCCAGGTCCTGGGTAAGGACTCGATAGGTAGACAAAATGCCAAATCCAGTCTGAACATCTGGCTGACTGTGCGATGATCCATAATAATAATAATAATAATAATAATAATAATAATAATAATAATAATAATAATAATAATAATAATAATAATAATAAGTTGGAAGGGACCTTGGAGGTCATCTAGTCCAACTCCCTGCTCAGGCAGGAAACCCTATACCATTTCAGACAAATGGCTGTCCAGTCTCTTCTTAAAAATTTCCAGTGTTGGAGCATTCACCACTTCTGGAGGCAGGTTGTTCCACTGGTTAATTGTTCTGTCAGGAAGTTTCTCCTTAATTCCAGGTTGCTTCTCTCCTGGATTAGTTTCCACCCATTGCTTCTTGTCCTGCCTTCGGGCGCTTTGGAAAATAGCTTGACTCCCTCTTCTTTGTGGCAGCCCCTGAGATATTGGAACACTGTTATCATGTCACCCCTCATCCTTCTCTTCATTAAACTAGACATACCCAATTCCAGTTCCTTATATGCTTTAGCCTCCAGTCTCCTAATCATCTTTGTTGCTCTTCTCTGTACTCTTTCTAGAGTCTCAACATCTTTTTTTACATCGTGGTGACCATGTATTCCAAGTGTGGCCTTACCAAGGCATTGTAAAGTGGTATTAATAGTTCACCTGATCTTGATTCTATCCCTCTGTTAACGCAGCCTAGCACTGTGTTGGCCTTTTTGGCAGCTGCATCACACTGCTGGCTCAGGAATTCTGGGAATTGAAGTCCACAAGTCATAAAAGAGCCTACCCCTGCCCTATACCATTCTAGATAAATGGCTGTCCAATCTCTTTTTAATTTATTGATTATTTATTCCACCTGAAGGCAATGAACATTGTAATAAGCAAGTCTTCCCCCCTCTCTTGGGATCGTGAGAATAGCTTTCAAAAAGGAAAACATTTAAATTGACCAATAAATACTTGGGCAATTTGGACATGAAGTTTCTAGGTCAGGGATGTCAAACTGCTGACCTGCAGGCCGGACGCATCACGTGGAAGCTGCGCCCACCCCATTGCCAGCAATGGCAAAACCGGCCCGATACGTTGTGCGACGTCACGTGATGTCGCAAGTTTGACATGCTTTTTCTAGGTGATTCCTACAATACGTATTTAGCATTGGGCTAATCATGGGGAAATTCAGTCTGGCCTGTGCATTCCTGTGGATGTTGCTATTGTTAAATCTGTTAATTCTTTGTTTAGAGAAATGGATTAATAAGCAAGATTGCTGATTAGAGTCCCCACATGAGGTGACCTGATATATAGAGGAAGAGGTTTATGCCATGGTTCTTCCCAACTCAGTTTTTACAGATACTGGGCTGGCATGGGTGCCACTCATGTTTCCTAGGTAACATATGAAAATCATGACCTTGGTTAGCACATCACGAGAACCTAGCCAATGATAATGTTGACAATACAACAATGGACTCACAACAGTATTTTCTAATTAAGAAAACTCTGAAGCTTTGGGCAAAAATATGAAAACACGTCAAAGTCTCATGCCTGATAATATTCTGGGAACTGGATTTCAGAGTTATTTCAAAAGTCTAAGTAGATGTTTGCTGAAGAATAACCTTGAATTTCTTTGTTCATTCTCTGGCAGGGACAGATCGTTCTCCCATAGCACGTCTTTATAGTACTTTCATGTCCATCTTCCTTTTGTTCTTTTTTTTTTAATTGAGTAGTCCACAATACTTATTCAGATCCCTTTTATTTTTTGACATCCCTGACACTTTTGGTTTGGCTACTTGTCAATATATCAGCAGTATGGATTTTTCCCCCCCTACTTTGAAGTTCAAGAGGTGAAAACTGACATTTTGAAGAACACTTTTGAAATGTCAAGCCGGTCTTGTCATGAGTTTTGCAGTAGCATTTTTCCTTATTTATTACAAGTGGATCTTTAAAACTAAATGAACTGCTTTCATTAGTCCTGTGGCGGACATTACCTTGATAAATTCCATAACTGGAGAACAAAGATTTATACTTTCTGATTTGCAATGAATCCAGGTATAAAACAAACGGGCAAAAACATTTGGTCCACTATACTACACCTTTTTTTCCATAAAATAGTAGTTTTGGGAAAGACCACAAGTTGAACCTTCAAAAGAATCTACGCTGAAGCATCTCTGCAGAGGAATATCTAGCTTTTGCTTAAAATGGTTTTTGAAGAAAAGCCTACTAACTCTTTGAGTAATGGCTCTACTATAGAACTGCTCTTATTGTTAGCCAGTTCTGTTTTATATTCAGTTGCAATCTGTTTTCTATAACTCAGAATTCATTTTTGTGTCCTTTACTTTGGAACAGTGGAGAAAAAGGTCTTTGGTTTGCCTTTCTTCCAGGTACTGAATGTTTTCTTTTTTTCTCTCTGAAATAAAAACTAATCTCTTCTTAGATGATTGGAAACTAATCAACGAGAGAAGCAACCTAGAACTAAGGAGAAATTTCCAAACAGTAAGAAAAATTAACCAGTTCCTTCAGAAGTTGTGGGTGCTCCATCACTGGAGACTTTTAAGAAGAGACTGGACAGCCACTTGTCTGGAATGGTATAGGGCAGGGGTAGGCAACCTTGGCTCTTTTATGACTCGTGGACTTCAACTCCCAGAATTCCTGAGCCAGCATGGCTCAGCATGGAAACCTCTCTCTTTCCCCTCAGCATGACTGGCTCAGGAATTCTGGGAGTTGAAGTCCATGAGTCATAAAAGAGCCAAGGTTGCCTACCCCTGGTATAAGGTCTTTTGCGTGAGACTAGAAGAATTCTAAGGTCCCTTCCAACTCTGTACTTCTGTCCTTCTGTCCCCCCCCCCTACACCTCACAGTGTTATAGACTAGTGGTCTTGGCTCACTACAACTCCTAGGTCAAGACTAATTAGAAAGAGTCGGATCTCCAAGTTATCTTAATGGGAAAGAAGAATGTTTGGTCTGTCGTCAGGTTTTGAACTTTTCTTGGTTCTAGAAAATATTGGTATAGCATTATAGGGTACTATGCTTCCTTTTCTTTCCTTTCTCTCTCTCCCCACCCCCCTACACCCCACAGTCTTGTGTCAGACTCTGTTATCTTGCTTCATTTACTTCTCTGGTAGCATCATCCAATTAATCTCCTTAGGACATTGGTTCCATACCAATGAGCCTACAAAGAAAACCTCTCTAAACTGCCTGCCTGGTGAATATCCATTCTGTCTATTCTTTCTGAACAATATAATGATGCTGTATTTCCCACCTCTGCTGACTCATGCAAAAATCTCTCTTGCATGCTGATCAGGAGAAGCAATCATTCAGGTCATTTGATTTTAATGTGCGCTTCACAATATTGTTAACCTTTCAGCATTCATTGACTGCATTCCTTTATTGCAGCTCAAATTGGCTGTACAAGGGTGGCAGAGAGGAAAGAGCGGACATTTTACATGGAAAGAGCTCATATGTAAATAGGCAGATGGAATCTACTATTTGGGTTTCAAACTTCTGTTTTATAGACACCTAGACGAATCCTTGCTCTGTTTTCCCTTCTATTCATTGGAGTGGGTCAAAATTATGCATTTTTGTTATGATACTAGAGAAGTTGAAACAATGATATTAGGTCTACAGTATATCATGCATACCTTGCTCTAAAGTGATGTTATTCAAGGTAAATGACATTGCAAGTAAGGTTATATAGCTAATCAATTAAAAAAAAATCACAAAAGTTTTCAAGTAAAGATTGGTAATTTTGGATTGGTTTTGGATATTTGGTTTTTGGATATTGGTTTTGGATATGGATATTTTCCTTTCTAATTGGTCTTCCTTTTGAAATGAATGAGATATTAAAGCCCAATTAAGCTATGTGAGTTGTCTATACATTTTTGTATTGTACTATTTTCATGTTTTGTTTTTTTTAAAAAATCCTCCTTTTTGTAAATATACAGGACAGGCTAGAGGGAAATTTGAATAAATCAATCCCCTTTCCATACAGCAAGAATTGAACTTACAATGTGTCTTTAAATTAAGTTTAATTAAATTGTTGTAATTAAGTTTGATTAATTATTTAAGATTAATTAAATTAACTTTAATTAAATTAAGAAATTTAACTTACCATGGGTAACTTATTATGGGTCCTCAACCACATCTATATGCAAACTCAGTAAGCTTCTAAGCATAAAAAAAATGGAGAAATGGGATGGAGGTCATGGAACGGAGGAGTGGAAAACAGAGAGGAACTGGTGCAAGAAAGACAATCAAGGTCGTGCAGTGGTTAAAGTGCAGTATTGCAGGCAAATTGTGCCCACAGTCTGGAATTCGATTCTGACATGGCTCAAGTTTGTCTCAGCTTTCATCCTTCTGAAGTCAGTAAAATGAGGACCCAGATTACTGGGGACAATATGCTGACTCTGTAAACTGCTTAGAGAGGGCTGTAACATGCTGTGGGGCAGTATATAAATGTTATTGCTATTTATTTCAAAGAACAGATGAATTCACACTTAATATGATTTCTACTTTCCTTGAATTTAAAAAGCAAGCTTCCCATGAGCCTTTGGTCTTAGCTGACTGGAGACACCATTATGTTTTTTATTCTTAATATTCTGGATGGTGTGTTGCTTAATTGTATTAGTTTAATTATATTGTGGCTTTCATTCTGTTTTTGCCAACCAGAATTCTGGAGGACTGAGTACTCAAATACTCTCAAATCAAGTTAAGCAAGCTGATAAATAAAAAAAGATTCCAGGAAAACAGAGAGAGATAGAGTGATAGAGACAGAGAAAAAGAGGAAGTACCATTTGAAGGAAAGTTAAAAACAAATGGAAAAAAATAGAAGACATGTGAATTCCTTGAGAAATCCATAATACTAGGAAAAATTGAAGTTAAAAGAAAAGGAGGACCAGTAGCAAGGTGGATGCAGCTGATTATAAGAACAATGGATGACCTCTGAGAAACCTACAAGTCCAAATTTAAGACAGGTGATGCTGGAAAGAATCTACCTATTGGTTGCTAAGTGATAACAATGACTTGGTGGTACATAATCAATTGATCAATGAAGGATGCTAATTATGACACTGGAAGGGTCAGCCTTTACTATTTCTGAGAGTTATGAAGTCCACCTAGGTTGCTGGATTAGGAAATCCAAGATTGAGGAATAGCAATAGCACTTAGACTTAGCTACCAATTGACAGTGTTTTATTGCCCTCTCTAAGTGGTTTACAGAGTCAGCATATTACCTCCAACAGTCTGGGTCCTCATTTAACAACCTTGGAAGGATGGAAGCTTGAGTCAACCTTGAGGCCCATCAGGATCAAACACTTGGCTGTGTACAGAGTTAGACTGCAATACTGCATTCTAACTACTATGCCACTATGCCTTTGCTGATCTAATTCAGTGGAAACTGTTCAATAAATGTGACATATATTTGGGAACATAAAAAGCAGAGTGTAGGAGGAATAACTGAGGCCAAATTGAGTTATCACACCAGAATTTAGGTATTGTGATCCCACTTTCAAATATTGTGGCAACTGAATCATAGAAAGATGCAACTTCCTCAGGACTAGCTAGATAAACTTTCAAAATAAAACATAGATTAGGCAAATCCCTAAACAACTTGCAAACAGAAAGAAAAAACAACCCTGTAGAATAAAGATCTGTAACAGTCAAAGATGGCTTCTTTCCTGATGTTCATGCTTCAAACAGCATCTGGAATTCAACTTCTTCAGACCACATCAAACAGTTTTGCAAAATTGGTTATGCCATCCTTTAAAAACAAGCATTTAACCATGAAAGTCTGGGACTTGCAGATGAGCTGCTGAGTTATAAAATCGCATTTCATCTCCCACAAAATTATTGCCAGTGAAGATGATCTTCAACAGAGGACTCAAGGTTAAGTTGCATCTGTTTTATGTTCCATACAAAAAAGGATGCATATATCAAAAGCCAAAAGGAATGGTGATAGCCTCTGGGGAAATTACGTTTCTTAAGGGGTCACCGGCTTCTTTTCCTCAGCACTCATCAACTTTTGCATGGCTTCAAATGTCCACTCCAGTAGCTACACCTTGAGTGCATTTCCCTGAATTTCTTCAGCTTAATCACCACATTTTTCTTGAATCCCAGTATATGCCTGCTATTTAGGCTGTTATCAAGAGTGGACTAAAATACTGGTACAGAAAAAAAACAGGCTACTCTGCATAAAGGGCACGGTTTTTAAAACCATTAATTAGATTTATTAGGCTAGCCTGTGCAACCAAACCAGGAAGTATGTGGTTCAAAAAAAACCACCGTGTTTTCTTAAATCCCACCTCCTTTTCCCATTATTAGAAGCCCAGACTTTGGACACAATACCGGTCCAAAGTTTAAATTTCACCAGGGTGTAAACCACAAGTACTTGCTTCCAATGGTGGGATTCAAATATGTGAACAACCGGTTCTCTGTGTGGATGCCGCTTCTGGAAGTCCATTCTGGGCCTGGGCAACAAAAAATTAGCTACTGGTTCTGCTGAACTGGTGTGAACTGGCTGAATCCCACAATTGCTTGCCGCCCAGAAAAGAATTGTATGAGATTTCCAAAGGGGAACAAGAAGCTTTCATTTCTAAATCAGTCAGGGTGAAAAAAATGTCTGCAATGGTATAAGTTCTCCTGCTTGAGCAGGGGGCTGGACTGGAAGACCTCCAGGGTCCTATTCTATTCTATTCTATTCTATTCTATTCTATTCTATTCTATTCTATTCTATTCTATTCTATTCTATTCTATTCTGTTCTGTTCTGTTCTGTTTTATTCTATTCTATTCTTTCCATTCTGTATTTCTACTCTACTCTACTCTACTCTACTCTACTCTACTCTACTCTACTCTACTCTACTCTACTCTATTCTATTCTTATTTCCATTCTGTATTTCTATTCTATTCTATTCTATTCTATTCTATTCTATTCTGTTCTGTTCTGTTCTGTTCTGTTCTGTTCTGTTCTGTTCTGTTCTGTTCTATTCTATCCTACTGTACTCCACTCCATTTCATTCTATTCCATTCCATTCCATATTCTGTTCTGTTCTCTATTCTATTCTATTCTATTCTATTCTATTCTATTCTATTCTATTCTATTCTATTCTATTCTATATTCTGTTCTATTCTATTCTATTCTAAATACAAGAAAAGTAGGAATAAGCAGCAAGGTGTTTGATGAGCAGATGTGTGGGGTGTTGAGAGGGGTCCATCATTCTATGAATATGTGCATCTCTTTAATTGTGTGTGTGTGTGTGTGTGTGTGTGTGTGTGTGTTTTGTCAAACATCAGTGTTCTCAACCAGGGGCTCTGTGGCTCTGTGGGGCCCTCAGATATTTCAAGACAGTCACAAGTGAAAAACATGAACAGGTAGTCCTCGACTTAGGACCACAACTGAGCCCCAAATTTCTGTTGCTAAGTGAGACATTTGTTAAGTGAGTTTTGCTATAACTTTTCTTACCACAGTTTTTAAGTAAATCACAGCAGCTGCTTAGTTAGTAACACGGTTGTTAAGTGAATCTGGCTTCCCCATTGACTTTGCTTGTCAGAAGGTTGCAAAATTTTTAACGTGTGTCAGTGTGTACACATAAGATAAAGGTTATCTTATGTTATCTTACATGACCCTGGGATATTGCAACAGTCATAAATAGGAGTCAGTTGCCAAGTGTCTGAATTTCGATCAAGTGACCATGAGGATGCTATAATGGTCATAAGTGTGAAAAAATAGTCACACGTCAATTTTTTTCAGTGCCATTGTAACTTTGGTCACTAGATAAACTGTTATAAATTGAGGACTATCTGTAACTGGAAACTTCAAAGTAGAAGAATGCAGTGATTAGATACACCCTTTGATGTAACGCAACGTGTTGGCAATAACCTATTCAAATCCGTTTAGGTCTCCAGAATCCCTGGCCACAAAAAAAAACTCCTCATGTCAGCTTTTTGCTAATAAATGGATGCTGTTGGATGTCTGCTTTCAGTTCTTTGTACTTTTTTTCTTCCTTCTTTTCTCATCTCCCGTTGCTTGTCAAACAGTTTCCGAAAGCACAAAGACCACTCAATTAAGCTCTTTTGCTGACATATTTTCTGTGTCAGGAACCTTGAGTCTGTCTTGAGATACGTGTGAGGAAAAAAAAAAACCCCTCTTCACCACGCTTGCTTTATTAATTCAGAGAGCATCCTGACAGATATAGTCCTTTGCAAATCCGAGCAGAAAAAAAAAGGGAACATTTTCAGGTGTGCACAGATCGAAGGCTATCCCAGATTGTCTGGGACACTACACACCCTCTTCATGACCTGTTTTCCTTGTTACCTTCTGGGAGGGGTATAAGTGGTATCCGAAGCAGAACATCCAGATTCAGTCACAGCTTTGTTCCATACAGTATTAACCTTGTGAACTCTAAAACTTCCTCCTTCCGTTATGTGTTCAAGATGGACAGTGATTAATATTTATATGTTGCTTATATTATTATTATTATTATTATTATTTATTAAATTTATATCCCGCCCTTCTCCTTGCGGACTCAGGGCGGCTGACAATCGATTAAAAATACACAAATGACAATTACAGGATTAAAATTAATTAAAAAGAAATATTTAAATATAGTCTAATTAAAATATAATTAAAACCCCCTCTAAAAATTGCCCTAGGCCAGTCCTAAGGGTGTAGGTTTATACATATGTTGCACATAGTATGTTTACATGTCTGTTGTGCATGTGTACACTTTGAGAGCAAGCAACTAAATTACAGTTTAATGTGTGCCGTGCCCGCAGTAAAAAATGACAATAAAGGTTATCTATCTATCAATCTATTTAGTTTTGCACAACTGAATGTGGAACCAGGGCAACAAGAGCTGTAACATAACACTTGTACTTTTTTTGTTCCTTTGATCAATCTTTACTTCTGGAGTCTTTGTACTTTTCTTGGCAAGATTTTGTAAGTGGTTTGCCCTTGTCTTTTTCCTAGGGCTGAGAGAGTGTGACTGGCTTTGAGCCTAAGGACAGATTAGAACACAGTCTTCTGGTTTCTCACCTGGTGCTTTTAACCACTATGCCATACAAGCTCTCAACACTTGGTTAAGCTCCTATGTCTTTAGTATGATGAAAACCAAGACCATTTTGCTTTATTTATGAGTTAATGTATTGTGTAAACCACTCCGAAATACATTTTATTATCTCTTTTGCAGCAGTTGTTAAGTGAATTACCGCAGTCATTAAGCAAATAGCAGCCCCTGCATTCTCTGCATCGCATGAGAAAAGCACATCTTCCTTCCCCTATCCTGACCACTTTCTACAGGAGGATGATCGAGAGCATCCTGTCATACAGCATCACAGTCTGGTTTGGAAGCATCACTGCTTCAGACAGGAAGATGGTGCAGAGAGTGGTGAGGACAGCAGAAAAGATCATTGGCAGTTCCCTCCCTCCCATCCAGGACATAGCACAGAAGCGTTGCTTGAGCAGGGTCCGTAAGATCATCTGGGACACTACACATCCTCTTCACGACCTGTTTTCCTTGTTACCTTCTGGGAGGCGGCTTCGTGGTATCCGTAGCAGAACATCCAGATTCAGCCATAGTTTCATTCCATACAGCATTAACCTTGTGAACTCTCAAGCTTCCTCCTTCCATTATATATTCAAGATGGGCAGTATTTAATATTTATTTGTTATGTATATGTAGGGGTGTGGGTCTATATATACGTTGTACATAGTATGTTTTGGTGTGTGTCATGTATGTGTTTCACTTTGAGAGTGGGCAACTAAATTTCATTTTTGATGTGTGCCGTTGTACCCACAATAAAAAAAATGACAATAAAGGTTATCTTATCTTATCTAAATATAGTGGATATTAAGTGAATACCCCAATCATTAAGTAAACCCAGTGATTGTTAAACAAATCCATTGTCTGGAATGTCATTTTTTTTTCTTGGAAACCAGAAGTATTGTATTGCTTGTGTGGTCAGGAAAGGACATATTCGAGAAATAGAGCTGACCAAAGACAAATGCCCTAATCGTTTGCAAAGGTAATAGCTTTACTAGATGCACCTAGCATTGTAAATAGTTGGACACTTTGGATATAATTTAAAATGCTCCAAAGATTATTCAGGTAGTCCTCAACTTACAATAGTCCGTTTAGTGATGGTTTAAAGCAGGGGTAGGCAACCTTGGCTCTTTTATGACTTGTGGACTTCAACTCCCAGAATTCCTGAGCCAACATGGCTCAGCATGGAAATCTCTCCCTGTCCCCTCAGCATGGCTGGCTCAGGAATTCTGGGAATTGAAGTCCACAAGTCACAAAAGAGCCAAGGTTGCCTATCCCTGGTTTAAAGTTACGACACTGAAAAAGTGACTTATGACCTTTTTTCATACTTATGACCGTTGCAGCATCCACATGGTCATAAGATCAAAATTCACATGCTTGGCAACTGGTTCATATTTATTATGGTTGCTGTGTCCCAGGGTCATGTAAGATAAGATAAATAACCTTTGTTGCCATTTTTTCTGCGTACACACTGGCACACATTAAGAATGTGATCACCTTCTGACACGCAAAGTCAATGGGGAAGCCAGATTCACTTAACAACCGTGTTATTAACTTAACAACTGCAATGATTCACTTAACAACTGTGTCCCGAGAGTTCGTAAATTAGGGCAAAACTCACTTAACAAATGTCTCACTTAGCAACATAAATTTTGGGCTCAGTTGTGATCATAAGCCAAGGACTACCTGTATTACTGAAAATTGTTAAGAAAAAGGACATGGAGAAAATTTTAGTTGATGTTAAAGTCATTATTGTACCGGTCGTATTCTTAAGTGGAATGAGAACAAGCCTGCAGAAATATAGTTTAGATGATGTTAATCAGATGTTAATATGCTAGCAAAACAGGCAGATATAGAAGCATTTGATTTAGTAAAGCCCCCATTTTTTTGTAAATACAAATTCCAGCAACTAAAATCCATCCTGTTTCTATCCCATATGGGATTCGCAGATATACTGTTGGCGTAAAGCAGGGATATTTATGTTTATGAAATATGAATATCTCTGCTAAGCTTAGATATACTGCTCCAGTTCTCAGTAACAGAGCCTTCAGAGACAAACAGCCTATGGTATAAATGGTTTAAGAGAAGGCTCTAAACATTATTCTTGGTAGAGGTGTTTGACCACAAATTGAGCTGCCCCAAAAACTGAAATGTATAATAAACTTAGTAGGCCTGAAAGCTTCAATCTTTCACAAAAACATGAGCTTCCAGGCCAGATTGGACTGCTAAGGTCTTCCCTATCATTTCCTTTCCATGCATTTTTCATTCATAGAAAATAATTCTTTAAAATCATTAGCCCAGCTAAGGTGTTTGTATTTCTAAAATACAAACTCCTCACTTGCCTAATAATGAAAAGAAAATCCTGCACTCACTGGATCCATTCTGTTTCAAAAAGAAATTCCTAATGCAAAAAAATGCAGGTCTGGACATCACCCTAAAATTTCCAGTTACATTTTGCTGGACTCGAAAGTTTTTGCACAGCTGCACACTGTCCAGTGATGCAAAAGTCAGTTAGCTGTGTGTTGAATACTGTTCTGAAAAGAATGCCCAAGATGGCCTGTGATATATATTTTAGAAGCCAAACTGAAATTGCCTTAAGCGTTATCATTCCTGGGTTGCCCTGTGTATAATGCAATCAATGTTCTTTAATTATAGAATGATACAAGTGATTCCAGCTATCCAAAATTGTCTATTTCATCCATTTACAGTTCATGGCATTGTATACATAAATGTTAGAGATATTATTGTCTATTTTTAAAACATGCTCACTCAAACATTTGCTTCTCCTATGTAATTTCTCCTATGAAGGTAGGTAATTTATTATGTGAGATTTATATTATATTATATTGTATTTATCACATCATAACATCATATCATACCATACCATATTATATACACTACTGTGGAAAAATCTTAGACTACCATTAGATTTGTTGTAGCAATATATAAATGACGATAGATATAGATATAGATATAGATGACACAGATAGAGATAGAGATAGAGACAGAGACATACTGTAGCTATAGACATAGATAGATAGATAGATAGATAGATAGATAGATAGATAGATAGATAGATAGATAGAAGAGATATACTGTAGCTATAACTATAGCTAGATAGATATAGGTAGGTAGGTAGGTAGGTAGGTAGGTAGGTAGATAGATAGATAGATAGATAGATAGATAGATAGATACTGTAGCTATAGCTATAGCTAGCTAGAGAGAGAGAGAGAGAGAGAGAGAGAGAGAGAGAGAGAGAGAGAGAGAGAGAGAGAGGTAGATGTAGATGTAGATGTCGATGTATGTCGATGTACATGTAGACAGGGTGCATCAAAAAACACTCAAGATAGATATAGATATAGATGTAGATGTAGATGTAGATATACATACTTACATATACATATACATACACATATATATAGTATGTATATATACAGGCAGTCCTCGACTTACAAGAGTTCATTTAGTGACTATTTGAAGTTACAACGGCACTGAAAAAAGTGAGTTGTGACTGTTTTTCTCACTTTAAAAAGTGACTTAGGACCGTTTTTCACACTTACAACCGTTGCAGCCTCCCCATGGTCACATGATCAAAATTCAGATGCTGGGCAACTGACTCATATTTATGACGGTTGCACTGTCCCGGGGTCATGGGATCCCCTTTTGCGACCTTCTGACAAGCAAAGTCCATGGGGAAGCCAGATTCACTTAACTGGGTTGCTAACTTAACAACCACAATGGTTCACATAACAACTGTGGCAAGAAAGATCATAAAACTAACTTAACAAATGTCTCCCTTAGCAACATAAATTTTGGGCTCAGTTGTGGTCATAAGTCGAGGACTACCTGTATACACACACACACACACACACACTGCACTGTACATATACATATATACTGCATAGAAATTGCCTCTATTTTCTGATTGCATTATAATAAGCAGGCTGAGACGTAATTATTTATAGTCATTATACCATTGCTACAATAACAAATCTAATAGTGGCCTAAGACTTTTGCACAGTACTGACAGATAGATAAATAAATAGATAGCGAGATAGATAGATAGATAGATAGATAGATAGATAGATAGATAGATAGATAGATAGATAGGTTGATATATTTATAGACATAATTGTGATATTTGGTATATATATTCCTACATTTGAACATATTTTTTCTTTCCACGTTACTTGGTTTGCACCTTTTGGCACCTGTATATAAAGGCAACATGTGCAAACCACGTTACTTGGAAGGAAAAAAATCATGAGATTATACTTCATATGGAATATTTTAATATAACTTGGAATTAATATTTTTCACCCCAAATTTTATGTCAAAGAATCTTATTTTTGTTCCTTGGAGGAAGGCTTCTTCTGTCCAAAGGGTGCTATGAGGCTTATAAGCATACCCATCAATTTATATGAAGGCAAGAATCTTGGTTATATTGAAACACTAATCCATAATGTATAATAGAATGTTCACTGGGAAATCCTACCTCATTTGCTTGCTAGCTAAAGTTAAACTGCAGGTAACTGTGAATTAATGGCCTTTAAATCTTCAAAAGGATGTATATTAATTCTTATCAAATGAACCTTTTTTTCCCTTCTCCAAACTGTCACACTGGGAAAGATTTCTCTATTAACCCTAAGCTGGTTGCATGATGCTTTTAATTATTTCGGCTTGAAATGAAAAGCCACGGCTCTGTAATGGGCCAGCCGTGATTCCCACTTAAAACCGAGATATTTCCAAAGGCACCATGCAGGAATATGCCTGAAATTAATACTGTACTGAAATCTCTTCCAATTTTCCATCAATTTCATTTCACATAAAAGAAACTGGTTTGAGCCGTACATGGGGAGCTTTAGAATGTCTTCAACATTCCTTGCGGTAATGTTTTTCAGCTTACTTTATCTTAGTGAACATACTACATTTTGAGGAAATTTAGACATCTCCTTCTGTTTGCAGCTTCTCAGTTTGCCCATGTATGCTGATTTCAAGTTTCTCTTAATGGTATCTTCCTTGAATTGAAGTGTCTGTACTTGAGTTGAAGGGACTCCACTATTGTATAGGTAGTTGACTTACAAGTATTCATTTAGAGACCGTTCAAAGTTACAACAGCACTGAAAAAAATGATGTTTTTCACACTTACCGCTATGACCATTGCAGCATCCTCATGGTCACATGATCAAAATTCAGAGGCTTGGCAACTGGCATGTATTTATGACAGTTGCACTGTCCCGGGGTCATGTGATCACCATTTCTAACTTTCCCAGCTTCCTTCCGACAAGCAAAGTCACTGTGGGAAGCCAGATTCGCTTAACAGTTGCATGATTCATTTAACAACTGCAATGACTGACTTAACAAGGGTGGCCAAAAGGCCATAAAGTGATACACAACTTACTTAACAGCCGCCTTGCTTAACAATGGAAATTTTCCACTCGACTGTGGTTGTAAGTCGAGGACTGTACAAGATGAGCAATTCATCCCTTGGTGAAAGTCACTTTTTTCAGTGCTGTTGTGACTTTGAATGGTCACTAAAACAATGGTTGTAAGTTGATGACTAACTGTACAATAATGGAGTCCCTGGGTACAGACATCGTCTCTCTTTAGTAAAATAGAACAGAACAGAGTAGAGTAGAGTAGAGTAGAGTAGAGTAGAGTAGAGTAGAGTAGAGTAGAGTAGAGTAGAGTAGAGTACAATACAATACAATACAATACAATACAATACAATTCTTTATTGGACAAGCGTGATTGGACACACAAGGAATTTGTCTCTGGTGCATAAGCTCTCAGTGCACATACAAACATGCAAACATAAGTTCTCGGTGTACATACATAAGCTCTCAGTGTACATACAAACAACAAAATGATAAATCATAAATTATAAATCATAAGACACAATAATAAATCATAAGATACAAACAGCAAAGTGATAAATCAAAATATACCAACTGGAGAAGATAATAGGAAAGATGAGAAGGATAATAGTAATGCAGTCCTATTACATGGGTAAATAAACTTAGGCATTTTTCTTTAATTACATGAGATATTTAGGAAAATATTTGATGGGCACTAGGAGTCACATTCAATTTTGTTTTTGAAATATGAAACCTAAGACTCTACACTTCTGCCTTGCCATAATAGTTGTGTACCAATCATAATGGCAAGATTCCGATGTCATGCTAAGACCAAATCAAAGTGGTCATGTTGTGATAATCTGCAATATAGAGTCCTGCCTAGAAGTTAAGCCTGTTTAATTTGCCAGAGTTACAAAGCCTTTGTACATTGTATCTTTTTCTGCAATGATGACCTGTGTTGTTTGCAGACTTAGAATACAAGTGGACTCCAACCTTTTTGCTGATTACGAAGGTAGAAAGAGACATGCAGTAGTGAATTTCAGTCCTTCATTGATCTTGCTGGGAATTAGTTTTAAAAAAATGGAGGGGGGGGAAGAAATGAATCAAACCCCTTTGGTCATCAAGTAGAAGCATAAGATTTAAGCAATGCAGATTTTACAGGATGAAGAAGATCAGTTTAAAGGAACCGATGATTCCTGACATGATAGAATGCAATGGGTATTGGTATTGACAAAAACTCACCCCAGGTTAGATAAGAAGTATCCAAATAAGGATGCTTCTTGAAGAACAAGAAAGACATAAAGGAAATTTAAAAACATTTCCCAGGTAGTATATTTTTGTAATTCAATAATAGTGCTGTTATAGCCAGTTGACTATGCAGTTGATAATGAAACTCACATCTTGGGAGACACAGGTTGCAGTGTAAGTATTTGGGGGTTCAAATTGCAAAATCAATTGGATTTTTTTTTAAAGATGACTCTGGAGGAAGAGAAGATATTTTGGCAATTGGGAAGACTAAGCCAGTTTTAAAGATTAAAGATTGTTAAAGAATCTTTAAAGTAGGAAGACTGAAAGTGACTGATAGAGTCAGTCTATCTAACACATAGAAGAGGGAGTCAAGCTATTCTTCAAAGCACCTGAGGGCAGGACAAGAAGCAATGGATGGAAACCTAATCAAGGGGAGAAACAACCTGGAACTAAGGAGAAATTTCCTGACAGTGAGAACAATTAATCAGTGGAACAACCTGCCTCCAGAAGTTTTGAATGCTCCAACACTGGAAGTTTTAAGAAGAGACTGGACAACCATTTGTCTGAAATGGTATAAGGTTTCCTACTTGAGCAGGGGGTTGGACTAGAAGACCTCCAAGGTCCCTTCCAACTTTTTTATTCTGTTATTCTATTATTCAATTGAAGGAAAAGAGACTGTGGAAGCAGGTTTTCAAAAATAGACTGGACAACCATCTGACTGGTATGATATAACACCTTGAGCAGGAGGTTGGACTACAAGACCTTGGAGGTCTCTTCCAGCTCTTTCATTATATGTTCTAAGTCAGGGGTAGGCAACCTTGGCTCTTTTATGACTCGTGGACTTCAACTCCCAGAATGCTGGCTCAGGAATTCTGGGAGTTGAAGTCCACGAATCATAAAAGAGCCAAGGTTGCCTACCCCTGTTCTAGGGGAAAGGGAAATGGAAAAAGTGGAAGAAACAGGGAGACTGAAATTACAGGTAATCCTGGACTTACAACCATTTGTTTAGTGACTGTTTGAAGGTACAACGGCACTGGAAAAAGTGACTTAGATCAGTTTTCACATTTCCTCCTGAAAGTTTTCAGACCTTAGTCCAAAGTGAATAAAAAGATAAAGTCTCCGTGGTTATTTCAGGGATACATCCATATCATTTTCTTGGCAATGATAAAGAATTAGGGTTTTTTTATTGTCTTTTTCTGAGATGTTTTTCCATCTTCCCTAGCTAGCAAATGACCTTCTGGGGATTTCCCATCCAATTCTAAGCCATATTGACCCTACTTTGCTTTTTGAGATCAATCAAGATTAATTTAAATTAATGCCATTTGTACAAAGATAGCAAAAAAGAAAATAAAAGAAAGAGAATGAATAGACAAAAATAAAATAAAATAAAATAAATCCAGGATAGATTAGCTAATTACATGCAAAGTAACGACCTCTTTTTCATTATGAAAACATGGAAAAATAAAATAGATTTCTGCTTGATCTGTGATAGGGTAAACTAAGACTAATTTGGGGTTTGCAATATATACTGTAGAGCAGTTAAGGCATGAGGCTAGAAACCCAGAGACTATGAGTTCTAGTTGTTCCTTAGGCACAAAACCAACTGAGTGAATTTGGGCCAGCCACTCTCTCTCAGCCCTAGAAAGGAGGCAATGGCAAACCACTTCTGAAAAACCTTGCCAAGAAAACTGCAGGGACTTGTCCTGGCAGTCTGTGAGAATCTGTCACACTGAATGGAAGACAAAAAAAAACCATATTGTGATATGAACCAACATTTATAAGTATAAGTGGTGAGATAAATGCAATATAAAATCCTTTAATTATAACTGATCTACAATAAGATCAACTCAGACAAGCCATTATAAATCTGTTTCTCTCTTTACTCAGTCTCCAGATGGAATTAAGCCTATTTTTATTCATCCTCTAATAACCTGTTAGTTTAATGGCTGGATTTTTTAGAGGGCCAAGTTTAGATTTTCACAAGAGAACAGATCCGTTATTGGAACTAAGGATGAATCAATATCCTACGCCCCATTGAGCTATCTTGTGTTTCCTGGTTTCTCCAGTGTGCAAATGAATTATTTTCTCAGCATTGCAGTGTCTGCTTGTTATAAGAAGTAGCTACTCTGCCTTTGATGTAACAGAAAGTGACATGAGTTGTATTTCAAGCCATATTTTATATTGGATATTTTGAAGTGATGCAAAATGTGTCAGCCTTAGTGCAAATTGCTGTTCCATTTAGTCCAGTCCAAAATATTCAGTTCGTGAAGTGTAGGTTGAAAGGTGCTGAATCCTGTTCCTTATTGTCAGCAAACCATTGCTCACTATGAAAAAGACTCTTGCTGATTGTGAGTAGTTTTGTGTAGTAATAAATGAGCATGTTATTGCTAAAATGTATAAACTTTTTTAAAATTATTATTATTATTATTATTATTATTATTATTATTATTATTATTATTATTATTATTATTATTATTATTATTATTAATGTAAAGTTGGAAGGGATCTTGGAGGTCATCGAGTCCAACCCCCTGCTCAGGCAGGGAGTCCTATATCATTTCAGACAAATGGCTGTCGAGTCTATTCTTAAAGACTTCCAGTGTTGGAGCATTCACAACATCTGGAGGCAGGTTGTTCCACTGATTAATTGTTCTGTCAGGAAGTTTCTCCTTAGTTCTAGGTTGCTTCTCTCCTTGCTTAGTTTCCATCCGTTGCTTTTTGTCCTGCCTTCCGGCGCTTTGGAAAATAGCTTGACTCCCTCTTCTTTGTGGCAGCCCCTGAGATATTGGAACATATGTCCCCCCCCTCGTCCTTCTCTTCACTAAACTAGACATACCCAATTCCAGCAACCGTTCCTTATATGTTTTAGCCTCCAGACCTTTAATCATCTTTGTTGCTCTTCTCTGTACTCTTTCTAGAGTCTCAACATCTTTTTTCCCCCTGAAAATGAATATGGAAGATGTATGATTAACTGGGCACAATTTTGGGGATACAATATAAGGCTTGATCAATGGGGCTATATGTGCAATAAAGGACTGCAATTTACACGGAATTATAATTTGAGTGAGAATTTTTATAAGATGATGTACAGTTGGTAGTTAACAATTGTCAGTGATGTGTAAGAGAAATATATATGTTGGAAAATATGTTGGAAATGCAACCAATGTGAAAGTAGTAGATAGAATATAGAACATCAGAGTTGGAAGGGACCTTGCAGGTCTTCTATTCCAATCCCCTGTTCAAGCAGGAAACCCTATCCAGGGGTAGGCAACCTTGGCTCTTTTATGACTCGTGGACTTCAACTCCCAGAATTCCTGAGCCAGCACAGCTGGCTCAGGAATTCTGGGAGTTGAAGTCCACGAGTCATAAAAGATCCAAGGTTGCTTACCCCTGCCCTATACCATTTCAGACAAATGGCTGTCCAGTCTCTTTTTAAAAGCCTCCTTCTCCTTCTTCTTCTCCCCCTTTCTCCTTTCTCCTCTTTTCTCCTTCTCCTTCTCCCTCTCCTTCTCCTCCTCCTCCTCATATACTTTCTCTTTTTCCTTCTCTTCTTTCTCCTTTCTCCTCCTCCTATAACAGAAACAAAAAGAAAATATCGGCCCTCTTTCTTCTTCTTAAGGCCATTAATGTTAAAAGCAGTAAATGACAATATATAATGTCAAAGCATTTACTGTTCCAAAGGACAAGAAATGCTGACATTTGGAGACATATATAACAACCGTGGGGAATAAAGAGCTATTATATCTGGGCTGTTGTATAACTCACCAATGGATCTGACCTTTCCAACAATCATACCATTGTCCTATCTCCTTCTCGGATTGCTCTGAAATAGGTAAGAACAGTTGTGTTGCTCGCACATCTGGAGAAAGCATTGTGAAAGTTTGCTCCCACTCTTCTCTGTCCAAATTCCCCAAGAGAACTCTCACAATAGAAGAGATTTGAATGATATCTGGCATATTAGCGAAGTGGATATACCAGCATGAAGACATTTTGGGGGATGAAATGGACTAGAGAGGATAAGGTAGGAGGGAAACTCTTTGTTAAGGACAGGCTGGAAAATACTGCAGTGCTAGACATAAATTGTCTTTAATGGAGATATTTCAATGACCACTTTTTTCCTTTTCTCAAGGGAGTCATTTGTTTCAAAAGTCCTACAGTTGGAAGAAACCATTTAGGCCCCCGAATCCAACTCCTTCTGAATCCAACTCTCTACACAGTCCCAGCCAAGCAAAGAATGTAAACCAAAGAAGCTATATATAACATCAATTATACTGTATTTCTCTGTAGAATAACACGAGAGAACATCACACTGAATATAGCAAAACTTACATCCTGATAGACAGACATAGTATAGCACTGGCGTAGCTATATGTTTCCACCGAGAATCACCGAGTCCTTTTGAAGAAACTGGGTTTTTGGGGGAATTGTATATCATCGGCTATTTATCAAACCTTTCGCCAATAAGCTTGGTGTTGGATAAAAAATAAAAACCCACCTGCCTCACAATGATCCTTTGAAACAGGTAACTTGGAGAGAGAGACACCGACTGCTCAAAGGTCATTCATCATGTTTTAGAGCAGAATACAGCTGCTTTTGAAATTGGAGCATTACACTTTAGAATGTTACACTTTAGAATGTAAGTGGCAGATTAAATTAAGTCCATGGTGTTTGATTAAGTACTATGCATTTTCTTGGCAGATTACATTTCCTTATTTTTCCTTAGAGAAGACTATATCAACAAACTGATTAGCAAGCTATAAAGAATATATGTCTGTTGTCTGTTTCTGCATCCGTCCGTCTTTTTATCCATCCCTCCATATCTGTCTGTCTGTCTGCCTGCCTGCCTGCCTGCCTGCCTGCCTGCCTGCCTGCCTGCCTGCCTGCCTGCCTGCCTGTCTGTCTGTCTGTCTGTCTGTCTGTCTGTCTGTCTGTCTGTCTGTCTATCTGTCTATCTGTCTATCTATCTATCTATCTATCTATCTATCTATCTAGAATCTAGATAGATAGATCCATCAATCGATAGATATCTATCTAGCTATCTTTATTTAGAGCAGTGTTTCTTAACCTTGGCAATTTTAAGATTTATGGACTTCAACTCCCAGAATTCTCCAGTCTGCTGGCTGGGGAATTCTGGGAGTTGAAGTCCACACATCTTAAAATTGCTAAGGTTAAGAAACCCCGCATTAGAGAATCTCCTGGTTCTTTGTGGCTGTGGGACACACAAAGAAAGATGAACCAGAACCATTAAGTGAAATAATTCATTCCTTTGTTTGAAACATTTGCATCATAACAAGACATTTAATAAATCTTTCTTCAACTAACTTTTGAATGGAGTCTGAATTCAATAAATCTTCCATGTAGTTGCTAGGAGTTGGCAACAACTTAATGGAATGTTATCATTATCATCATCATCTGAATTTAATGATCATAGTTTCCTACTAATATATCTTCTTGCCAGTAATAATTCCTTTTGTGTCAAAAAGAATTTCATGAGATTTTGAATACTGGTTAAAAAAATGATGACAGGCTGTAAAAAGAATAATGTAGCTGACTTAACCATCAAGTGCTGGATGGTCACCATTTCTCCAATAGTTTGTGCTGCTGCTACTACTACTACTACTACTACTACTACTACTACTACTACTTGCAAAAGGTGACCTTACTAGGAACTGCTTCCATCCTGTGACGATATCTGTTATACCATCAAACATCCACATCTGCCTATCCCAGGTCCTTGAAAAGGATAGGTAGACAAAAATGCCAAATCCAGTCTGAACATATGGCTGACTGTCTGATGAATAATAATAATAATAATAATAATAATAATAATAATAATAATAATAATAATAATAATAATAATAATAAAGTTGGAAGGGACTTTGGAGGTCATCTAGTCCAAGCCCCTGCTCAGGCAGGAAACCCTATACCATTTCAGACAAATGGCTGTCCAGTCTCTTCTTAAAAACTTCCAGTGTTGGAGCATTCTCAGCTTCTGGAGGCAGGTTGTTCCACTGATTAATTGTTCTAACTATCAGGAAATTTCTCCTTAGATCTAGGTTGGTTCTCTCCTTGATTAGTTTCCATTCATTAATTTTTGTCCTGCCTTCAGGTGCTTTGGAGAATAGCTTGACTCCCTCTTCTTTGTGGCAGCCCCTTAGATACTGGAACACTGCTATCATGTCCCCCCTCATCCTTCTCTTCATTAGACTAGACATACCCAATTCCAGCAACCGTTCTTTATATGTTTTAGCCTCCAGTCCCCTGATCATCTTTGTTACTCTTCTCTGCACTCTTTCTAGAGTCTCAACACCTTTTTTACATTGTGGTGACCAAGACTTAATGGACTCCAGAAGATGGTAGAGAACAGGAAGGCCTGGAGGAATGTTGTCCATGGGATCGCAATGAGTCGGACACGACTTCGCAACTAACAATAACAAGACCAAGACTATCTAGCTCTCTACCACAGTGAAATGTCCCATCCCTGTGATTTAAGTAAGGTTTATCTATTAACTGATTTAAATTATCTATATGAGATGGAGAGCCAATATGGCATAGTGGTTAACCTAATTTCACTTCTTCTTCTTCTTCTGTTCAATCACATCTAATGCTTGGAGACTGCCTGGATAAATCCCTGCAATTTTCTTGGCAAGTTATTTTAGAAATGGTTTGCCATTGCCTCCTTCCTTCCTAAATCTGAGAGGGAGCGATTCGCTCAAGGTCACCTGATAGCAGTGTTCCAATATGTGATGGGCTGCCGCAAAGAAGAGAAGGTCAACCTTTTCTCCAAAGCACCTGAAGGCAGGACAAGAAGAAGAAGAAGTGAAATTAGGTTATCATCTTGGGGTTTTTTTTAGATGGCAATATGTAGATTAGCACAAGCCAAAGTACAAGTAGACAAGTCCCCTAAATGGAAGTCATCAACCAGGATTCAATAATAATAGACCAAATAATTCTGCCCATTTCATTATTCTTTATTTCGCAACCTACCCAAAGTATTTCAAAGAATGCATAAATCTGGTTGTGATGTCTCCCAATTATATAAAAAGGTACAGTAGAGCAGTTTTATCCTTCTTTTATTTTTTTGCTGGCTTCTTTTCATAAAAGGATCCCTAAACAGTGTCTCTTCTGACATCTGTTTGCACTTTTTCATCAGTAGTAGAACTGTGCAAAATGTACTTCTTTAAAAAAAATATAAGCTTCTGGTTATTTTGGCTTTTGGCTGCATATATTTACACCCTATTTCCTCACTTTTATTTCAGACAGTGTTTAACACTACAGTAACATGCTGTATGAGTAATGAATAAGGTGGGAAGGTAAGAATTAATTCATAAAGAATTAATTTAAAGAATTCATTAATTCTTTAAAATATGTTAAATATTTCTGTGATTTCCTTCGTCAGGTCAGTTTCTGAGATGGAATACAGAGAAAACAAATTATTTAAAACACTATATTAAAAGGCAGCAGCTAAAACCTATACGGCAGACAGAGTAATTATACAAATTAAAAGGCAAGCAGAAGGAAAAAATATTCATTTGTTTCAATATGCAGGTTGCTAATTTTGATGAATTCACCAATGGAAATTTGGTTACTGTATGCAACATTAGCATTTTGAGAGTCCAAAAAGCAGTTCTTACGTCAAAAAATATGTACAGAAATATGCACTTGAGGGTAAAGTGCAGAGAAAATTAAAAGTAGTAAAGTTAATTCAGTCGTATAAAAAAATTTGGTTAGCAGTTAGAACTTAGCAACGGCACTTAGACGTATATACTGCTTCATAGTGCTGTACAGCCCTCTCTAAGCAGTTTACAGAGTCAGCATATTTGCCCTCAACAATGAACTATGAAGTTTTATGCCTAAAATGGGATTAAGACTCATAGACTTATTGGCCCAAAGGCACCTACCAAGCCTTAGGTAGATCTAGAAGTCACAGTCTCCTGGTTATTGACCCAAATTCATCCAGTTAGCTTTCATGCCTAAAGTGAGATTAGAACTCACCATCTCCTGGTGATTGTCCCAAAGTCACCCAGCCAGTTTCATTGCCTAATGTTGGACTAGAACTCACAGTCTCCTGGTTTCTAGCTTGGTGTCATAACCACTAATCCACTAAATTACTAAATTATGGATTTAATTTAATTAAAAATTCTGTGTGTGAATTTTTCTTGTTGAGAATTATAAGTGCATTATATTAGAATACTGCATCATTTTATGACTGTAGTGTTTTTAAACAAGAATATCTGTGATAAACAGTATGAATTAACAAATGAAATGAAAAAAATAGATATTTGTCTCTGTAAAAATTTCAAGAAATTGCAAAAATGTAATAAATAAATTAAATGTTATTTAATCGATTGAATAGCATTCAACATCAAAAATAAAATAAATAAATAATGGGTGAAAATGAAGGTGATCTGATGTTGTGGCGTAAAATTGATGAATACATCCAGCAAAATAAAACTGTAGACTTAATTATGAATAACAGAGTTGAAACGTAGATCAGAGATCCTGATTGGTGTCAGCTAGGCTGTGTGTATGTAAGCTGGAATTTAGAGGTTAATGTTCTAGTGAATGGTGATAATGCAAGAACCAGATATGTTTTTTTATGGGGAAAAATATGCAAAGTTCTGAATGAATGTGATCATTGTGGAGGGTGGGGAGAAAATGTATAGTTTCACTTTCTTCTGTTTGACATGGAAATGGTGGGAATTGTTGCAAGTGAAAGATAAATGGCAATTAAGTAGAATAACTAGAGGAATTTGCCCACCTTGATTTAATGTTTATTATAGAGGAGAAAATAGACTGAGATATTTCAAGATATGCAGATCTTGAAAGAAATAACGTCTCTTGCATATCAGACAGAACCTAAACTCCATGACATCCTGGAGTCCCATTCTTTTCCAGAGTCCCAGCAACTTGTGATATCCCAGGACATTTTGTTCACAATCCAAAATTCCTGCCTATGAAATGGGTACCTTCAGATAATTACCATGTTGTAAGCCATCCAGAATCGTTTGATAATGAGATAGGTGGCATATACTGTATATGTAATACATAAATGTACAGTTTAATGATAGAGATGAGATTATAGCAGTGTTTCAATATCTATGGGGCTGCCACAAAGAAGAGGAGGTCAACCTATTCTCCAAAGCACCTGAAGGCAGGACAAGAAGCAATGGATGGAAACTAACCAAGAAGAGAAGCAACCTAGAACTAAGGAGAAATTTCCTGGCAGTGAGTAATCAATGGAACGGGTTGACTTCAGAAGTTGTGGGTGTTCCATCACTGGAGATTTTTAAGAAGAGACTGGACAATCATTTGTCTGAAATGTTATAGGGTCATTGGTGGGATTCAAATATGTGAACAACTGGTTCTTTATGTGGATGCTGCTTCTGGAAGTCCATTCTGAGCCTGGGCAACAAAGGATTAGCTACCGGTTCTGCTGAACTGGTGCAAACTGGCTGAATCCCACCACTGTATAGGATCTCTTGCTTGAGCAGGGGGTTGGACTAGAAGACCTTTAAGGTCCATTCTAACTCTGTTGTTCTGCTTCTGTTAAATAAATAAATATTAAAAAACCTCTGCTTTAGATATCATATTTGGCTCACAGAATGCAAGCTATCTGCTCCTTCTTTGCAGGGATATATACTCAATTCTTTTAGCAACCCAGACCCTTCCACTGCAATAGATAAATTATCAATGCAGTTTTCCTCAATATTTAGATAATTTTTTTTAAAAAAATGTTTCTTTTTATTGCACTTATAAGGAACGTATGAACAAGAAAAATAAAAAAAATAAATTAGTAAAAGGTGCATCCATACAGCTTGTGCTCTGTGCCTTTGCCACTTTTCCATAGTAACAGAAAATAAAACCTGTGATATTTCTTATGTTTGTGTATGATATTGTCAGACTTCCCAGACAGACAGGAAACAGGACCTTATGAATTAATCCTACTTTATTGTAAGCCTATGTTAACAGAATCTTGCAAGTACAAATCTCCCGCCGTCTCTTTTACAGCCTGAAACGTTAGGAGGTTCCTTTCCAGTGGTGGGATTCAAATATGTGAACAACCAGTTCTCTGTGTGGATGCTGCTTCCGGAAGTCCGTTCTGGGCCTGGGCAACAAAAAATTAGCTACAGGTTCTGCCAAAGTGGTGCGAACTGGCTGAATCCCACCACTGTTCCTTTCTGTGTCTCTTTCTCTGTCCGTTATGCAGCTGTGGGCTATCTGATCTCTTATCTCATAATTTCCTAGGCAGCATCTTTTCTCCCCCCCCTTCCTCCCCCCTTCTCTTAAGGTCATTCCCAAATGCCATTATAGATCTCAGAGAAAGGTTGGTTTAGAGTAATTTAGGCACTTAAATATTGTGCCTCACAGCAAAGAGATGGGCTTTCAGCTCTTTAGATTCCTTTTCATTCCTGTAGCTTGATGTTAGGAACCTTTTAATCTGGAAGGATACACGATGAGCAATAATTAGAGTGTTCATGAACTTCATTCTGGAAGTCATTTAAAACTGATCTCTGAGAATGTGTAAAAACTAGTGTTTCTTTTTTCAGTTAATTGAGCATCAAGAAAAAGATAAAATTTGCTGGCACATTTTTAATATTTAAAGAAGTGCCGTCAGCTAGAAACACCAGCATTTATCGTTATGAAAAAGGCACCGCAGATCCAGTTTAAGGAAGGCAGTTTTTTAAAAGGGAAAAATCTCACTTACAGTTGCCATGACCTAAATTCAAAATATTAGGGTTTAAACCTTGTACTATACATTTTGAAAGAAGAGTGCAAAGTAGCAGGATATATAGAATGGACTAATTCCCAGTTTTATTCTCCTATGAGAAGTTTCACTTTGATTTGACCAAA
Source organism: Protobothrops mucrosquamatus (assembly GCF_001527695.2). NCBI lineage: Eukaryota > Metazoa > Chordata > Lepidosauria > Squamata > Viperidae > Protobothrops > Protobothrops mucrosquamatus. Next base: position 40,059 of record NW_015388979.1, read on the forward strand.
TTACCCCATAAAGCCAAATCTTTGTTGATGGATTGAATCAACTACCTTTGAATTAATTTGATGATAATTTGTGTGCATACATTCATCACATCTTCTTCAGACTGAAGCTTCAAATCAAATTGATTCAATGATCTGAACTGAAAAGATGAATAAATATGTGGGTGCTGGGCGTTGAAAAGAACTTGATGGCAAATAATAAATCAGATTGATTATTCAAGTCTTTGAATCAGTTCTGAAATTCCACGCTGATGTGGCTCTTGAAATTGAACAATAAATTCCAATATCAATAATTTCCAATTAAATATTGTTTATTCACACACACCCTAAGCTTCTGCCAAATGGAGGTTAGTCCATTCTATTATGTTCCCCATGGCTACTGTGGGAAGAATCTAGAGTAATAAATATTTTGGGGAATATTAACAAGGCAGAATATATTTCTCCAAAGGAATAATGGAGAAGATCTTTAAAAGGCAGAAACTCTTCCCTCCCCCCAGCCAGAAAATTCAGCAGAAGCCAGCTTTTTAGAAATGCAGATGTAATAATCCATTCAGGGAGGTTGGGACCAGGAAGCTAGAAGCTATGAAATTAGGAAGACAAAGACCCCTAAAATCTATATACCTACACCCAAACTCTAAGGACAGGAAACATAATAGGATTAACCCACCAATACCAAAAGGGCACACTCAGACTCAGGTCAAAGTATATGACACAGGAAATACAAAGCCTCAAACAGGAACAGGAAACAACCTCAAGAGCCCGAGAAGGTATAAAAACCCACCACTCCCTGCTACATGTAGTCAGTTTTCCCAGAGCCAACTTCCTGTCTGGGTCTCCTCTTTAATAAACTGCAACCTTCTTTCTAAAGCAGTCTCTATTTTGTTTATTCCCAGCTTAGATTGGACCCTAATGAAGATTTTTCTTTTCAACTGCCTATGGTTGTGAAAGTTGGACCTTAAAAAAGCAAGACAAGAAGAAAATCACTGGTTTGAGTTGTGGTTTTGGAGAAGGATCCTGCATATTCCTTAGACATCAAAAGTGACTAACAAGCAGCCATTGGAGTGCATAACACCAGACATGTCACTGGAAGGCAAAAAACCAACAAAACTGCATCTCTCTTACTTTGGCCATGTCATGCGGGGGAATTCATTGGAGAAAACAATTATGTTTGGAAAAATTAGGAGTAAAACGAAACCAGGCTGCCAAAGAACACGGTGCCTGGACACCATCAAAGCTGATGCCAGCCGGAGCATAGAACAACTCAAAGCAATAGTGCAAGATTGGAAGATGTCGAGAGACCTGGTCCACAAAATCCCCAAGAGTCAGGCGTGATTGAATGGATAACATTATCATCATCATCATCATCATCATCATCATCATCATCATCATCATCATCATCATCATCATCATCATTCTACCAATTGTTAGAAGCTTACCAGAGTCACTTATATTGGTAGAAGAACTAGTGCTGGTCTATATTTAGGTAAGATAGCTGATCCACGATATAGATGCTAGAAGTTGATGGTAAGATATATAGAGAGGGGAAAAAATGCTCAGTCTGAGTATTCCAAGCAAGTCCTTTCTCTCTGTTTCAAAAAAAACCCAAAACCTGCTGTCATAGTAGGAAGCATTTTAAGGCCCAACATATTGTACAGGTAGACCTCAGCTTAGAACTGTAGGAAGTCAGCTTCCCCTCTCCTAGGGAATGAAATATTTTGGGGAATATTAAAAAGAGGCAGGATAGAAAGAATCTTAACAAAGGCAGAAAGCAGCCCCAGTCTTCCTGCTATAGGGGGGAAAAGCCTCAAGCAAAATGCCCAGGCTTTAGGAGATTTTGAATGGATATTCAGAAAGACTGGGCCAATCTATTCATAAACAAAACACCTTCAGCCCCCACAGCTGATGGGATTAAGAGTTTACATTCCCCCACCCAAATTCTAAGGAAAAGGACATGACCTTTAGGACATAATAGGACTAACCCACCACCATTGACACAAGGCTCACTTCATTGCACAAACCCCTGGAGCTTCTCAATCAAAAGGTATAAAAACCCACCCACTCTCAACTCCATTTTGCCAGCTGTCCCAGAACTGCATGCTGTTGCTGGTTCTGCTCATCAGTAAACCTTCTTTCCTAAGCAGCCTCCATTTTATTTCCAGCATCTTGGCCTCCATTTTATTTACTCCTGGCTTGGAACTGGACCTGATTTTTTTTCTTTCAACTAAACAGTTTGTTTAGTGACCATTCAAAGTTACAACAGCACTGAAAAAAGTGACTTATAACCATTTTTCCGAGTTATGACTGTTGCAGTATCCTGTGGTCACATGATCAAAATTTGGATGCTTGGCAACTTGCCTGTGTTTATGATGGGTGCAGTGTCCCTGGGACATATGATCACCTTTTGCAACCTTTTGAGAAGCAAAGTCAATGGGGAAGCCAGATTCAACTTTACTAACTTAACAACTGCAGTGATTTACTTAACACCTGTGGCAAGAAAGGTCGCAAAATGGGGAAAAATTCACTTGACAACTGTTTTGTTTAGCTAAGGAAATTTTAGGCTCAATTGTGGTTACAAATAAAGAACTACCTGGATAAGATGTTGGGCTGGGACTGGAAGTCCCAAATCAAGTCCAGCATAGCTTAGCTCAAAGTCTTCAGCTGGGTGACTTTAAGCCAAGCGATTTCTTGGCTCATAAAATAAAAATAATCTCCATTTGAGTTGTCCAGAACTCTGGCAGAAAAGGCAGAATATAACTCTAACAAATAATACAATAAAAAGCCAGCCAAATGGTGGTAAGATATTCCACAGGGCTTAATTTGCAGATCAGAATAGAATTTCTTTTGAAATTTCCCTGGTGTTTCTGATGGCAGGGGGATTAATTGAGCCTTTTTTGTGTGTGGGGAACAGGTCATTACAGCCTTTTGTTTAAAAGATATTAAAGACTACCAACAGCAATACAGGGCTAAAGACAGACGCTTGACATTCATTTGGTTCTAGAAAAAAATTATCTATTCCCAGGTGGGAAGGCAGATGGTTTTTGTTCACAAAATTTGCGATGTTGTTACAAATCTTGGGGTCTCGTTCCTGTTCAACCTTTCTCATCTTGCCTGTGACTGCAACTAAGAGTGGTGACTGCATAGAATAGTTAATAATTCCCCATATTCTTTTTTCCATCACCTTTAAACCAATGTGGTCTTGCACAATCGTTTAATGAATCTGAGTTGATTAAAGTGGAAACAGTGCTAAGATATTTTTTTAAAAAAAACAAAATCAGTAAGAAACCAGCAAAATAACCTTGGGCAATGCAGTAAGAACAAAAGTCTAAGCAGGCAATCTGACCCAATTTATAAGCAAAATGAATGCAATGGATGGCAAATGTGAATTATTCAAGACAGCAATTACTTTGTTTGTTCTTGGTCATCCGGGTCATGGTTGCCCCAAAGATGCTTTTTCAGGAGGCAACTGGACTTTCTTCTTTTCTTTTTTTTCTTTGAAGACGTTTTGCTTCTCATCAAGAAGCTTCTTCAGCTCTGAAGAATTCTGGCTCAAGATTCATATATGGTTGGAAAAGATGACTAAAATACAGATAGAATTTAAACCAGAAGTGTTTCTGTTAGGAATACTAGGAGCCAAGTATGAGAAGGAGAATGAGTATTTAATATTGCATATATTGACAGCAGCTAGAATAGCATTCGCCCAATACTGGAAAAATGAAAACTTACCATCTGAAGAGATCTTAATTAAGAAAATTCTAGAATGTGCAGAAATGGACAGATTGACTTTAGAGATTAAAGAGAAAGAAGACTCGGTTTACTTTAAAACATGGGATAATTTTTACCAATGGCTAGGAAAACGAACTAGTGAGGATTGATTGTGATATGATACTTTGAACAGATATTAGTAAGAAGAATGATATGTACTGACCAATTAATATTGTTTATGATTATTGTTTATCATATTTACTACAGCTATTTACTACTATATTAATTAGTATTAACTGAACTTATGTACCTGGGCAATAGTCTGTTTGCTAAAGCTTGAAAATGTTACTGGGGGGGGGCAACCCCAATGTTGTTCCCAATCCTGTCCCAACCCCAATCCCAATCCTAACCCTTCCCCAAACCCTAATCCCCATTCTTGTCCTACCCCTTCCCCAACCTTATAAAACTCAATAAAAATCTTTATATATATAAAAAAGAAGCTTCTTCAGCTCTGAGCGGATGGTGGGGAATGGAAGGATTTATATTCCTTGCAGACAGCTGGTCATTTGCATTGTTTTAGAGAGTCATTGAGGCCATCTGGAGGTTTATCTGTGTCCTCAGGGTCACCCGAGTAGTGCAAATGGGTGTATGTTTTCTGCCTGTTCCTGTAGTCTGCAATGTTCATATTCCTGCACCATTCGAAGGGTGTTCATGCCAAAGTGCATAGCTAAATGTCTATAACTATAATGGTTGTTCCAAAGATGCCTTTTCAAGAGGCAGGAGAAACCTCTTTTCCACTGGTATGTTTCAGGCTATCTGGTATGTTCCTGGCATGTTCCACTGGGTGCACACCAGGTCCCCTCTGTTAAATGCTATCATTTTGAGGGACCAAGGAAACACAAGGAAGTGGAACAACATGGTCACCTATAAGAGAAATATATTCATTGCTACTTGTCTGTTTACAAGAATCTCACCAGACTAATTGCCCATTATGGTCATAAGTTTTGATGGTTGTAAAATGGGTCAACCATGTGACCAACCTGATTTTATGACCTTTTTTGTGCTGTTCAAGGCAGAGGGGGCCAGGTTGTTCATCAGAGCACCAAAGGGAAGGACAAGAAACAATGGTTGGAAGCAGATCGAGGAGAGAAGCAACCTGGAATTAAGGAGAAACTTCCTGACAGTGAGGACAATTAACCAATGGAACAGCTTGCCTCCAGAAATTGTGGGTGCTCCATCGCTGGAAGTTTTTAAAAAGAGACTAGACAATCATCTGAATGAGATGGTATAGGACCTCCTGTTTGAGCAGGGGGCTGGACTAGAAGTTCTCCAAGGTCCCTTCTATTCTATTCTATTCTATTCTATTCTATTCTATTCTGTTCTGTTCTGTTCTGTTCTGTTCTGTTCTGTTCTGTTCTGTTCTATTAAGCAAACTAATTGTTTGCTATGGGCTGGTTTTGTCAAAAACTGGATATGCCATTTTTAGATAAAAACATGGTAAAACACAGTCACATGACTGTGGGATGCTGCAAACGGCCATGAATGTAGGTCAGATGACTCAGGGGAGGGTCATCATAACTTTGAACTGTGAAACCATTGGTTGTAAAGCAAGGACCACTAGTATATATTTCCTAAAAAGAAAAAAGCCACAGAAGATTGGTGTCCTGTGTAGTACACATTTTGTGCAATTTTCTTATCCTAGAGCATGTGCTAATCGCCAATCTGATTACTGGTTAGGGACCAGCTGTTATTCTCCCAGACCTCTCAACTCAGGAGGGTGACATTCCAGTTGTTGTTGTTAGTTGCGAAGTCGTGTCTGACCCATCGCGACCCCATGGACAATGTTCCTCCAGGCCTTCCTGTCCTCTACCATCTTCTGGAGTCCATTTAAGCTCACGCCTACAGCTTCAGTGATTCCATCCAGCCACCTCATTCTCTGTCGTCCCATTCTTCTCTTGCCCTCCATCTTTCCCAGCATTAGGCTCTTCTCCAGTGAGTCCTTCCTTCTCATTAGGTGGCCAAAGTACTTGAGTTTCAACTTCAGGATCTGGCCTTCTAAAGAACAGTCAGGGTTGATCTCCTCTAGGATTGACCAGTCTGATCGCCTTGCAATCCAGGGGACTCGCAGGAGTCTTCTCCAGCACCAAAGTTCATTAACTTCAATAATTAATTTTACTATGCAGGAGTCTCCATAGGAAATGATAAAAAAAGATCAAGGGGACACCTGCAATGGAGTAGCTAAAACTCCACTTAGATGCACATGCAACACAACTAAAAAAAAAAGAAAGAAAGTAGATGTAGAAGAAGGAGTGGCAAGGCCTGAGTGGTGGAGTCAAGAGAGGAATATAGGAGTATCTGAGTGAATTTTGACACATTGAACTGTTGAGGACAGTTTCATTCCTCCAGTCTTGCATAGGGAGACAAAGTTTTGAAATTGTTCTCAGCGGTAACTACGGTAATACATCTATTTAATATTCAGAATAAGCCTCCTAATGAATTAATCTGTTTAGCATTCATAATCTTCAGTCTATGAAATTATCTTAGGTTCACTTTCAAGAGATTAAATGAACATAAGAATATAATATAAAGTTACTTGTCACCCTTTGGGGGAAAAAACAGCTTCTCTCTTTGAATATTGGTTTTTGAAGTGAAATATGGATTTAGGAAATGGAAGGAGGCAAAAGATTAAAAGTGGATTACTCTTTAAATCATTAAGGTGGATTACATGCAACGGAAGACATATTTCTATATAAAGGTGTGAACTATCTTACCATTTATCACACCTTTAAAAACATACAGGTTTTATATTAATATTAAAACTGAGCTAAATGTAATTAATGCTTTTCCCAGACACTATATTATAAACAGTTTGGTTTGGGCATTGTTGGTCAAAGTTTCCATTGCTCACTTAACAGAATAAGAGTTGGGAGATACCTTGGAGGTCTTCTAGTCCAGCTCAGGCAGGAAACCCTATACCATTTCAGACAAGTTGCTGTCCAATCTCTTCTTAAAAACCTTCCAGTAATTGACTGTGGAGATTCTCAGTCATCCAAGTCATGGTTTTCCCAAAGGTGCTTTTCAGGAGGCAACTGGACTTTCTTGTTTTTCTTTGAAGACGTTTCGCTTCTCATCCAAGAACCTTCTTCAGCTCTGACTAGATGGTGGGGAAATTGAAGACTTTATATTGACCAACTGTCAGAAAAGCCAAAACAGTCCTAGGCTGCATTAACAGAGGGATAGAATCAAGATCACGTGAAGTGTTAATACCGCTCTATAATACCTTGGTAAGACCACATTTGGAATATTGCATGCAGCTGTGGTCACCATGGTGTAAAAAGGATGTATAGAGTAGAGCAACAAATATGATCAGGGGACTGGAGGCTAAAACATATAAAGAACAGTTGCTGGAATTGGGTATGTCTAGTTTAATGAAGAGAAGGATGAGGGGTGACATGATAGCAGTGTTCCAATATCTCAGGGGCTGCCACAAAGAAGATGGGGTCAAATTATTCTCCAAAGCACCTGAAGGCAGGACGAGAAGCAACAGATGGAAACTAACCAAAGAGAGAAGCAACCTAGAACTAAGGAGAAATTTCCCGACAGTTAGAACAATTAATCAGTGGAACGACTTGCCTCCAGAAGTTGTGAATGCTCCAACACTGGAAGTTTTTAAGAAGACGCTGGACAGCCATTTGTCTGAAATGGTATAGGGTTTCCTGCCTGAGCAGGGGGTTGGACTAGAAGACCTCCAAAGTCCCTTCCAACTCTGTTATTCTGTTATCTGGTTACTGCATGGAGAAATGCCTGCCTTATTCTGTTCAGGCCATCTGAGTCTAAGCTGAAAATGCTGTAGAAACATAATAGAGATAATGACCTATTTCAGCACCATTTGCCTTTGACTGTTCTTTCTTCTCTGCAGTTGATCATGAGATTTATCCTGGCTTTTGTTCTGAAGCACATTCCCGGATCCCTAGCGGCAACTTGGCTGGCTGTGAGTGCCATCTATATAGAAACACCTGCTGTTAGTTTGTGGCCTCTCTGCTAGCAGTCAGAAATATTCCTTTGTGAAGCACTGAGATTAATTTCGACCAGCAGAGAAGTATGGGAGCTGCAACCCAGTGTAATTTCAATGCAATTGCACAGAGGCAGAATTTACTCTTAGCTCCGTAACCTTGCCATTTCTCCAAGCTAATTTGGATTAGAGTCACAAAATATTCTCGTCCCTCTTGTTTGCTGTTGTTGACTACAATCCCATCTTGTGATCAGTTTTATGGAACCCGATAAGTGCTTTCTGTAAAATGATGAATGAGTGGTTGCTTTTTATTTTGTCGATTAGGCTCGGAACTGTGGCCAAAGTTTTGGATGGCTTGTAATACCAAAGCTACATCTGTCATGAGTTCTCCTCGAAAAAGAAGACTGGGGTGATTAAGAGAAGACAATGTAGATTAAGAGTTGACTTGGATGACCTGATGACAATTGTTCTATTGCAATAGTGACAAATATCTTAGCTCGGGTATAGGATGAGGGTGAAGGTTCATTCTCTGAGCTTGTAAGTTGGTTTCTGAACATTTTGTTACCAGGCTAGGTAACATCTTCGGCGGAGTTTAGGGGATGTCAGTGTTGGTGCTCTTCTAAAATCTAAACACTAAAATCATCGGCCACGTTACCACCCGCCATGCTCATGAGTTCATCCACAAGCAATTCCATCAACAGACACATTGATCTACAACCAACCTATGAACCTCTCAGAATCCAAATCAATCACACAGTCAACAAGAGGCAGCACCAACCCACAACCAACCCACAACCAACTCAGACAAGTCCCCTCCCCCCCCTCAGCAGGAGAAACCTAGAACTGACACCAAACAGCACCAGTTCGATTGGAGCAACACAAAAATCATCATCCATGGTCAGTGGTGGGATTCAAATATGTGAACAACCGGTTCTCTGTGTGGATGCTGCTTCCAGAAATCCATTCTGGGCCTGGGCAACAAAAAATTAACTACCGGTTCTGCTGAACTGATGCAAACTGGCTGAATCCTACCACTGGTGACGGTACTACCCACCATGCTCATGAGTTCATCTAAGCCTGACACTCCACAAGCAATTCCATCAACAGACACATTGACCTACAACCAGCGTATGAACCCCTCAGAATCCAAATCAACTGCACAGCCAACCAGAGACACCACTGACCCTCAACCAACCCACACAAGCACCCCCCAGTAGTTCACCTCCCAATGTCCTTGACCTGAAGTAACCTCCCTATCACAAGACCCATCATGACACTCTCACTGATGGCTCACATATGACCCATCACAAGACCCTCACCCTCACTTGACACACCCACACCCGAAGCCCTTATAAACAGACGAGCATGGACATAGACATCTCCCAAACACCACTGGAGATGTTACCTAGCCTCACAAGCTCGGAGAACAAACCTTCACCCTCTCCATTGTTCTTCTCCATATGGTGGGGAGTAGAATTAAGAACAAGGAGAAGAAATATAGGACCAGCATAGCTATCTTTTGTTTGAGAGTCACTGGATTCCATTAAGGTCTGTGAAGATAGGTTTAGAGTTTATGTTTATGTAGGCACACATCCTACAAACAGATTTTCCCAGGTTTTATCTAAGAAATCAATGCTAATTTGTCAACTCTCAGTACCTAACCTACCATCCCTCCACCATCACAACTGATGAAGCTTCTTGGATGAGAAATGAAATATTTTCTTCTTTTTCCTCAAGGAAAAAATGGTCCAGTTGCCTTTTGGGAAAGGACCTTTGATACAACTGTGATCTGGATGACGAACAATCTCCATAGACTAGAGCTTTGGTATGACAAGCTATCCAAAACTTTGGCAGTGATAGTCCCTTTATGACTTCTGGATTTCATGGCTGGCTCAGGAATGCTGGGAATTGAAGTCCACAAGCCATAAAAGGGCCATCATTCCCCACAATGCTAATTTGTATAATGACAACACAGGTATTAAATTTAAGTAGTCCTTGACTTACGATCACAACTAGGACCTGAGTTTAGATGGATAAGCAAGGTAGTCATTAAGTGGGTCACATCTGATTTATGAGCTTTTGTGCCACAGTTGTTAAGGGGATCACTGTAGTCATTAAGTGAGTGATGTGATTGTTAAGTGAATATGGCTTTCCCCCATTGACTTTGCTTATTGGAAGCCAGCTGGGAAGGTCACAAATGGTGATCACATGAACCTGGGATGTTTCAACAGTCTTAAATACATGCCGGTATCTGAATTTTGATCATGTGACTATAGGGATGCTACAACGTAAGTGTGAGGACTGGTCATAAGTCACTTTTGCCAATGCCATTGTGACTTCAAATAGCAATAGCAATAGCATTTAAGACTTATATACCGCTTCATAGTGCTTTACAGCCCTTTCTAAGCAGTTTACAGAGTCAGCCTATTGCCCCCAACAATCTGGATCCTCATTTTACTAACCTTGGAAGGATGGAAGGCTGAGTCAACCTTGAGTCGGCAAGAATCGAACTGCTGGCAGTTAGCAGAGTTAGCCTGTAATACTGCATTCTAACCACTGCGCTACCACAGTTCTGTTGCTAAATGAATGGTTAAGTTGAGGACTATGTGTATGTAGACCAATCAGATCTTCCTTCTGTTCTCTAAATAAAGTCTGTGTAGACAGAGGATAGATAGACCTACATCCAGGGTATCAGACTTGCAACGTCATGTGATGTGTCGTGACGTATTGCAACTTTTTCCCCATTACCAGCAATGGGGTAGGTGCAGTTTTACCATGTCGCATCCAGCCCACGGGCTGGCAGTTTGACACCCCTGACCTAGACAGTGGGAGAGTTGGAAAATGTTCTCCTTCCCATATTCCAAAACCCACAAAAATCTAATGGGCTAGTAGTGTTCAGTATAACAAATGGTTACTAAGTGCTTTCATGCCATGGTTTTGTTCCTAGCATTTGGTAAACAAAAATTGCCCGTCGAACTTCTGTTATTTTGTTTTTTTATGCTTTCCATACAATACAGCATTTCCATTGTAAAAAAAAAAAAAAGCCGACATAAGTAGCATCCCATAGGAGGTCATAAAAAAAGACTGTTGTATTAACTTCAGTAAAACTTGTTTATACAGAGATTTTGGACATCAAGGATTTACAATCCTGTTGACATTCTGAAACGGTTTCCTCACATAGGCATAAATACACATCAATGTATACCTGTCTAGCTTCACTCAAAGTTTACTTGGCCAGGCTAGGATTCCATTTCAGAAGTACTTTGTTCTTTGTGATGGCTCCAAAGGATTACAGATCCCATCCACTTTTATAATTTCAACAAGCCTTGGCCATTTTTTATGGAGAGTCTTTGGTGCTCTCCAAGCTTCGTAGTTTACTTGCAGACAGTGGTGGGATTCAGCCACTTTGGCAGAACCGGTAGCTAATTTTTTTGTTGCCCAGGCCCAGAATGGACTTCCAGAAGCGGCATCCACACAGAGAACCGGTTGTTCACATATTTGAATCCCACCACTGCTTGCAGATGTTTCATTATCCAACTAGGTAACAGCATCAAAATGTTCTAATGCTGGGGAAAGGTGGAAGGAAAGAGAAGAAGGGGACCAGCAGCAAGATGGGTGGACTCTGTTACAAGACAATGAGTGCACTGTTGCAAGAGCTGAGAGGCCGGGTTAAGAACGTATGACCATGGAGTAAATCTATCTTCATGATTGCTGAGAGTAAAAAAATGATTATCAATCAACAGAAGCCACCTTTGGTTGAATTCAGCTTAGTATAAAATGTTAACATCTTCCTTGCAGTCTCCTAAACTTATATGATTTTTGTAGGGATATAAAGAGTATTAGGAAGCTATTTCTTGAGTCGAGGAAATTATATATCATCAAATGTAGCTTCTACTTACTTTCCTATTTCTCACTCTTATTCTCAAGCAACTAAAGCCCTTCAAAATATCCTTCCTTCCTTCCTTCCTTCCTTCCTTCCTTCCTTCCTTCCTTCCTTCCTTCCTTCCTTCCTTCCTTCCTTCCTTCCTTCCATTGGTCTGTATACACACAGACATACACCAGCCTTTATTTATTTATTTATTTATTTATTTATTTATTTATTTATTTATTTATTTATTTATCTATCTATCTCTCTCTCTCTCTCTCTCTCTCTCACACACACACACATTTGTGTGATTGTATACATGAATTTGTATACATGAATATACTACAGCTACGTATCACTATACATTATAACTACATTCATCAATGGTAAAGTAGCAGCTGTGAGCAAATAAATTATAGCTCTGAATCACGCCTTGCTCTTCTTAAGCCATTTAAATACATGGGATTTATCCTAATCATTGCTAACTCTAGTCCCATTGCTGCCAATTTATCCACTCCACCGAGAACTAAATTTGGAGTTAACCCTAAAATGTGATTGGTTCAAAATCTGTCTCTGTAACCTGGTTTCCAGGTAGATGAATGGAAAAAGCTTTACTGTATGTTCTAATTGGTTTACTTTCTCTTCTATCAAAACACTTTTTCTCCTCTGTCAGGGGCTGGTTCAGAGCCAAGATGGTTCAGATGAATGATTTTAAACCCTGAATAGGTTGAAATGTTATACAGAACATCTATGATACAGCATATGCACGTTCTATGATAACAGGGCTCTGTAACCTGTTTATTGTGCTGACTTACGACCACAATTGAGCCCAAAATTTCTGTTCCTAAGGGAAACTAAGATAAGATAAGATAAGATAAGATAAGATAAGATAACCTTTATTGTAATTTTTTTACTGTGGGCACAACGGCACACATCAAAAATGAAATTTAGTTGCCCGCTCTCAAAGTGAAACACATACATGACACACACCTAAACATACTATGTACAACATATGTATAGACCCACACCCCTACATATAGATAACAATAAATATTAAATACTGCCCATCTTGAATATATAACGGAAGGAGGAAGCTTGAGAGTTCACAAGGTTAATGCTGTATGGAATGAAACTCTGGCTGAATCTGGATGTTCTGCTGCGGATACCACGAACCCCCCTCCTCCCAGAAGGTAACAAGGAAAACAGGTCATGAAGAGGATGGGTAGTGTCCCAGATTATCTTGTGGACCCTGCTCAAGCAACACTTCTGTGCTATGTCCTGGATGGGAGGGAGGGAACTGTCAATGATCTTTTCGGCTATTCTCGCTACTCTCTGCACCGCCTTCCTGTCTGAAGCAGTGATGCTTCCAAAGCAGACTGTGATGCTATATGACAGGATGCTCTCGATCGTCCCCCTGTAGAAAGTGGTCAGGACAGGGGAAGGAAGATGTGCTTTTCTCATGCAACACAGAAAATGCAGGCATTGCTGTGCCTGCTTCACCAGTTTCTCACTGTTGAGTGAGCAAGCTAGCCTGCTCGTTAGCTGCACATCCAGGAATTTGATGCTGGTAACCATCTCCACAGGTGAATCATTAATGCACAGAGAAGTGTGGCTGTGCCTGCCTTTTCTGAAATAGACAATGATCTCTTTGGTTTTTCCTGTATTTAAAACTAGGCTGTTTTCCTTACACCAATTCAACAATCCCTCAACCTCCTTGAGGTAAGCTTCCACCTTGTCATCCTGAATAAGGCCCACTACTGTTGTATGATCTGCAAACGTCACAATATGGTTGGTGGCAAACCTAGCACAACAGTCATGGATCAACAGGGTGAACAGCAGTGGACTTAAGATGCAGCCCTGAGGAGAACCTGTGCTCAAGAAAATGGTATTAGAGATATTTGTTCCAACTTGCAGTGAGTAAGTGAGTTTTATTCCATTTTACAGCCTTTCTTGGCACAGTTGTTAAGTGGATCATTGCAGTTGTTAAGTTACTTACATGGTTGTTAAGTGAATCTGGTTTCCCTATTGACTTTGCTTGTCAGAAGGCTGCAAAAGGCAATCACATGACCTCAGGACATCGCAACGGTCATAAATATGAGTCAGTTCCCAAGAGCCTGAATTTTGATCATATGATCCTGGGAATGCTGCAGTGGTTGTAAGTGTGAAAAACAGTCCTAAGTCATTTTTTAAAGTGCTGTTATAAACTTTGAACGGTCACTAAATGAACTGTTATAAGTCAAGGACTACCTGTAGTCTGTCGTTGACGTGTCTATTGGAGAGGAATGCTGGGAACGTGAGAACACAAGTGATGAAGGCAATATTGCAGAATTGTGATGCACGTTTGCTACTTCTAAATTTGCTACTTCTAAATTTGCTACTTCTAAATTTGCATTGTGATATCACTCACATGTCTAAACCTCAGCGTGCCTGGCTGAGGAATTCTGGGAGTTGAAGTCCACAAGTCATAAAAGGGCCAAGTTTGAAGACCCCTGCCCTATGTGGACTGTGGTTTAGCCATTCTTAGGCCTTGCATAGCAGGACCTGATGGAGATGGGAGGATTTTAACCTGACTGTAGGTACCACCGGACTTATAACTGTTCATTTAGTGACAACTCAAATTTACTACAGTACTGAAAAAAGTGTCTCACAGTTAGGGCCATTGGAGTATCCCCTTGGTCACATGATCAAAATTTGGGTGCTTAGCAACCAGCGAGTATTTATGATGTACTTTCGCTTGATTGCAATTTGCGACTTTCCTAGCCAGCTTCCAACAAGCAAAATGTCATGGTTCCGATAGATGAGACCAGTAAAAAGAACTCCAAGGCAAAAAAGTTTCCTTAAAGAACATATTTATTTGGCTACATAGTATCGGTACGATCAAAAGTGAACCCAAGACTGAAGTCCCTTCCCTAAGGTTACAATGTTACAAAGTTGAACTTCCCACCCCAGTAATATGTCATAAATCACAATCCTCAATTAACTACTTGTGCGGGTTTTCTAACGGAAGCTTTAACCGCCAAAATGTAACCAGCAATGACCTTGGTTCCCACAGAACAATTTATTGTTTTGACTAAGCTAAAAACACTCACCTCCCCCCATTTCTGTGGCAACCAAAAACAAAGGGAAAATGGCTTCAGTCAAATTCATTTGTAGAGCTGACACAAAGTCAATGAGAAAAGCAGGATTTGCTTAATGACCATGTTATTCATTTAACACATAGTGATTCTCTTAACACTCTTACAAAAAAAGCTTGCAAAAAGCTTGCAAAATCAGGCATAATTCATTTAACAATGGCCTTGTTTAACAATGGAATTTCTGGTCCCAATTGTGGTGATAAGTCAAGGACTGTTGTTGTTTTTAGTTGCGAAGTCGTGTCCGACCCATCACGACCCCATGGACAACATTCCTCCAGGCCTTCCTGTCCTCTACCATCTTCTGGAGTCCATTTAAGCTCACGCCTACTGCTTCAGTGACTCCATCCAGCCACCTCATTCTCTGTTGTCCCCTTCTTCTATTGCCCTCAATCTTTCCCAGCATCAGGCTCTTCTCCAGTGAGTCCTTCCTTCTCATTAGGTGGCCAAAGTACTTGAGTTTCAACTTCAGGATCTGGCCTTCTAAAGAGCAGTCGGGGTTGATCTCCTCTAGGACTGACTGGTTTGATCGCCTTGCAGTCCAGGGGATTCACAGGAGTCAAGGACTATTTGGATACAGATGGGATCTAGTCACTATTCATGACTTCCTCTTGACCAGACAGAACATTTCAAGCCAAACTTCAGCAATAATTACAGGTAGTACCTATTTCCAAAGTGGCATCTTGAATTCAGAAAACCATAGATTAATATGTGTTGGAAGTGTCCTTAAGGAACATGTAATCTAGTAGGACCCCACTGCTATTGCATCCTTGATAGATGGATATCCGCCTGCTTATAGGTCTTGTTAGAAGAATAATTTGGGGTTCTAACTCGAGCCAGGATAAATAAAAATGAGATCCAGACAGCTCTGAGGAAAGAAGAAATATTTATCCCTAGAAGCAAAGAGTTTGCTTTTAGGGCAGCTGCAGAGAAATGGGGTACAGTGACACAGTTACATAGGGGAGCTGGTCCTGGGAGTGGGAAGTGTCTACGTGCTGATTTTAGGGTGATGCATGTGGTTGTGTGTATGTAGGTAAGTCAGCTATGATTTTTATTCTTGTGGATATGCAGTTCCACTGGGAGACTTCATTTAATTAACTCTATTTGTGTTCACCGACCTTATCCTTTGATATGTGGATTAAGTTTGGGTAACTTTACTCAAACTATTCTCCAAAGCGCCTGAAGGCAGGACAAGAAGCAATGGATGGAAACTAACTAAAGGAAGAAGCAACCGAGAACTAAGGAGAAACTTCTTGACAGTGAGAACAATTAACCAGTGGAACAACCTGCCTCCAGAAGCAGTGAATGCTCCAACACTGGAAGTTTTTAAGAAGAAACTGGACAGCCATTTGTCTGAAATGGTATAGGGTTTCCTGCCTGAGCAGGGGGTTGGACTAGATGACCTCCAAGGTCCCTTCCAACTTTACTATTATTATTATTATTATTATTATTATTATTATT
>NW_015388979.1:57261-98451 GCF_001527695.2 Protobothrops mucrosquamatus
CGCCGGAACGATGGGTCGGTCGGCTTTCCGGGACTGCGGCTCGGGCAAGGTAACCGGGGCGGTGGGAGGTAGGCCGTACGCGGCTGGGACGGCCTCGTAGGGCCCGACACAAACTGGCTGAATCCCACCATTGTCCATGGTACTACCCACCACGCTCATGAGTTCATCGAAGCCTGACACTCCACAAGCAATTCCATCAACAGACACATTGACCTACAACCAGCCTATGAACTCTTCAGAATCCAAATCAACTGCACAGCCAACCAGAGACAGCACTGACCCTCAACCAACTCACAAAAGCCCCCCCTCCCACCAGCCGTTCACCTCCCAAGGACCCTCACCGGATGTAACCTCCCCATCACAAGACCCATCAGAAGCCACTCACTGATGACTAACACCTGACCCATCACAAGACCTTCACTTGATACACCCCCTGAAGCCCTTATAAACAGAAGCACATTGACACTGACATCCCCTAAACTCTGCTGAAGAGGTTACCTAGCTTGGTCATAAAATGTTTGGAAATCAACCCACAAGCTTGGAGAATGAACCTTCACTCGAGCTACAGATATTTGCCATTATTACAAACCTAGAATTATTTCAGAGGAAAGGACCAGATAAGATTATAGTATTACAGGTAGTCCTTGACTCACAATAATTCATTCAGTGACCATGCAAAGCAGTGGAAAAAAAATAAGATTTACAATTGGTCATCACCCTTACAACTGTTGCAGCATCCTCATGGTTCCCTGTTCAAAATTATAGTGCTTGGGAATCAGGCATGTATTTATAATGGTGGCAGCATCCCTGGGTCATGTCATCCCTATTTGTGACCTTTCCAGCTGGCTTCCAATAAGCAAAGTCAATGGTGGAATACGGATTTGCTTAACAACAGCATGATTCACTTAACAACTGTAGCAAAAAAAGGTCTTAAAATTGTGACTCGCTTAACAATCGAATGCATAACAATGGAAATTCGGGTCCCAATTGTGGTCATAAATAGAGGACTACCTTTAAGTAGATACGGAGTCTGGTAGCATCTTTAAGATTGAACATATGCAGTCTTAGTAGAACAACCTTATTAGAACATAAGCTTTCAGGAAAGCTTATGTTAGTCTGTCTTGAAAAGGCCAAGACATTCCATGTCTATTTAAAGACATCTTGACTTAAGAGTAAAATTTAGTTGCCCACTAGAACCTGGAGACACCTACCTTCTCTATTAAGAAACTTCTTCATTTTAAGATGACTAGGGGGGTGACATGATAGCAGTGTTCCAGTATTTGAGGGGATGCCACAAAGAAGAAGGGGTCAACCTATGTTCCAAAGCACCTAAGGGCAGGACAAGAAGGAATGGATGGAAACTCATCAAAGAGAGAACCAACCTAGAACTATCCTGACAGTTAAAAGAATTAATCAGTGGAACGACTTGCCTCCAGAAGTTGTGGGTGCCCAATCACTGTAGGTTTTCTAAGAAGAGACTGGACAGCCATTTGTCTAAAATGGTATAGGATCACCTGCTTGAGCAGGGGCTTTGACTAGAAGACCTCCAAGGTCCCTTCCAACTCTGTTGTTCTGTTTCTGTTCAATAAATATTAAAAACCTCTGGTCTGGAAATCCTATTTGGCTCACAGAATGCAGGGATATATATTCAATCCTTTTAGCTACTCAGACCCTTCCACTGCAATAGATAAATTATCGATGCAGTTTTCCTCTATTATTCTGTATTCTGTAACTATTAATCTAGCTTATTCTGATCAGCACTATCAGCAAAGGCTAATCCAGATGCCAGTACAGCCACTGCTGAGAATTCTTAGAGTTCAAATTCACATGTCTGAAGGATATCAAGATCAGGAAAGGCTAATTCAATATTTTTAGCTATCCTATTTGGACTACGCTTGGAACTAAATCTAGGACCTTCTCTGTACTGATCAACTCCTTTCTTTCTCCAATATAAAAATAAAGCAGATTTTCTAATTTATATACAACTGTGAAGTATACCTAATTTCACAGCTGAACTAAAAGAGGACGCTCTTTTGCAAAGAACAGCATAATGTTTAAACTAGGGGAGTATTTAATTGAGTGATTGTTCATAGCAAATGGGACAAGAGTAAGAAATACAGTTCTGTTCTTTGGATCAACTTTTTTTTTAAATTTCTGAAAGTAAATTGGAATAGATTAGGTTTGGGTGGGAGGGTAAAACATTTAAAAACATTCTGTACATTAAAAAATACACTTTGATACTTGGCAGTACTACAGCAACATGTATATGAAACCAATTAACTTCACTGTATCACAATGTCATATTTACTTTTAATAAAAAATTCTGTCCTCCTCTTCTAAAACATACAGCCCACTCAGAATAGCTATTAGCATGTCTGGTATAAAGATCTAGATTGTCTAGGATCATTTAAAGAAAGTAAATGACATAACAGGAGGAAAAGAGAGAGAGTCTTTTTAAGGAATGTTTGATAAAACTATGGCAACTTTATGACCTGTGGACTTCAACTCCCAGAATTCCTGAGCCAGATTTCTCGGGAATTCTGGGAGTTGAAGTCCACAGGTCACAAAGTTGCCATAGTTACCCACTCCTAGATTAACCTATCCATTTGAACTAAATTGCTAAATTACCAGATCACTAGAGGTATGGTGGCTCAGTGCCTTAATGATGCTGGAGATGATCTCTACTCCAGTGGTTTGAGTCCTAGCACTGCATGGCAGGGTGAGCTCCTGTCACTCCCCTCAGCTTCTGCCCCCCTAACAGTTCAAAAGTATATTCTATGCAAGTAGATAGATAGGTACCACTTCAATCGGGACACAAGCTGGTGTTCTGTGTAGATTCCTGCTGGTTCTGAACCTTCCCAGCTGTGGCGCCCATTTGCAAGGCAACTCCAGGAAGGAAGGAAGCCATGGATGATGCTACTGGAAAAGCCACTCGTCTTTCTTTTCTGGTGTGAAGTCATCGCGCCCTTCTGAGGTGCACCCTTGGGAAGTGCACAAGCATTTCCTACAACAGAGTTAGTACCTTGGCAGCCAAACTAGTATTCTGCAATCGCATTGTGGTCTCCAGGCTACTGTAAAACCGCCATGCATTAATTATAATAATAACCAGATCAGCTTGATGATTCATATTCTGCTGGATGACATCATCTTGATTCATTGACAGTATGAGCTTTTGCACATATATGCAAAATTTTGCAACTCAAATGGGTGATTTAAAATGAAGCCACTCTGATCATCAAATTGAATCAAGCATCTGGCCATAATGCAAAAACTGAAGAGGAAAAATGAAGGGAAGCAAGGCTGAAGAGAGATAAAGCGTTAGATGTAGAAATTGCATCTTCATTGTCATATTCCAGCTATTGTATGTTGCCTATTCCTAACACGCTAGGTGGCCGACATTACAGAAACATATAACAATATATAGAACAATTAGCAGTTAAAACCACAGTTGAAATCTCAAACAGTGTATGTAGTCCATCTAACTTAGATTCCACATAGCAAAGGATTTGAGGAAGTATAAGTGTTTACTACCTTTATAAATGTTAGGATGGTGATCCTGACCTCAAGGACAGACTACTGCAGAATGAGATAGCCATCCTTTGAGTGCTTGCCTTCTTAGAGTAACAGAATTCAAAGGGACCTTGGAGGTCTTCTAGTCCAACCGCCTTCTCAGGGAAGGAACCCTATACCAGGGGTAGGCAACCTTGGCTCTTTTATGATTCCTGGACTTCAACTCCCAGAATTCCTGAGCCAGCATGGCTCAGCTTGGAAACTCTCCCTTTCCCCTCACCATGGCTGGCTCAGGAATTCTGGGAGTTGAAGTCCACGAGTCATAAAAGAGCCAAGGTTGCCTACCCCTGCCCTACACCATTTCAGTCAAATGGTTGTTCAGTCTCTTCTTAAAAACCTCCAGTGTTGGAACTCTCACAACTTCTGGAGGAAAGTTGTTCCACTGAACAATTGTTTTAACTGTCAGGAAATTTCGTCTTAGTTCTAGATTCTATTAGTTCTATTATCTCTTGAAGGATTGGTACCCACTGTGTTCCTCCTTCCTGGTTGGTGTGCTTTGGATGATAGATTCTACCTCATGAATAAACTCCAAAAGGTAGCATGGAGATTAAATAGAAAAGGTTTTATAAGTAATGATCACCAGTTTAGGTTGGACTTAGAAGCCTACCAGGAACTGATACAACCCCGTTGCAGTTATTCCGTGAAATCAGCCACCCTCTCCACAGCTTAGCTTAGTTATTTCAAAAGAGAAAATGAATTTGGAGAACAGCTGGCCTTTCCCAGTGTGCCCTATAATTCTAGGAGAATAAAAATTTAATGGAATATGGCTACAGGGAATCCATAACACCAAGTGATCTCCAGGCTATAATCTTTTTTTCATCTAGCTCATAATAAAGTTTATTATTACAAGACATAGTTGTGTCTAAGAGACACAAAACTGTCAGGGATAAATCTCTTCATGGTTGATCACTTTGATAACAGATGAAAGAGAGTAAAAATAAGAGAATCCTACCTCTCTACAGTATATCAGAACCTAGAAAATATTTATAAGAGACAAAATGCCACTCTTTTCTTCCTACTATGAGTATCCAGCTAGTCAATATAAAAAGATCTTGACCTGTCACTAATTCAGGTCAAGATGCTCACTTTCAGTGCTCATATTTGCCCACAAATATTTGTTTTACAGCTACAGAACATTGCAACTTGCATAATAGAGCAAAATGAATCCAGGCCACACCTACTTAAACAAACTGAGATATTGCCTCCAGTAATGATGATAACAGCTGTAATTGCCTTCTATCATCCATTCTTCTTCCTTAAAGAATGAAGCCACAGTACATGTTCAACAAGATCTGCTCTGTACTCTTAAATTAGCTGAAGGAGTCAGGAGAAGCGGAGCCAGGAGGAGCTAAGTTGAAGTAAATTTCTGTTACCAATGTGGTCTGCTATACTATATATAAAAGCTTCTGATCCGTTTTCTTAAGTAAACCAACATCTAAATCCCTCCCTGCATGGATCTTTCCATTTTGTTTTCTCTGGCATCCTATCTGTACCTTCCCATCCCACTTAAGAAATAGATGAATTCTGATAATTTTTTATAACAACAAAACATTCATACTAGCTTGAGTATGTACCACCAAGGCAGTGTTGACTTAGATTTCCTCCCAAACAAGCAAATTCAGTAGTCACGGCTACCGCTACAGTGGTTTCATGGAAGATTAAGAGCCATTTGTGGACTTTCTGTGAGATAAATAAAATAATAAATTGCTAACAGATGGTTCTGAAGCTTAATATTGTTGTTGGGATTATCTGTTAACTTTTTTCCCCTATAGTACAGTAGATAGATGGTAAGTCAAACTGGGTGATTGATAATAGATTTTCATATTTCTAATATTTTTAATGTCATATACTAATTTAGCAAATATATAGAAGTTTATGTAGACATGTCCTGAAAGGGAAGGGGGAATTATTGTTGAAATATATCAGTATTCAACCAGGGGGGGGCATGTATATTCTTGTTTTGTGCACATTTTTACTCTTTTTGTTTGTCTTTATTTTGTCCTTGTTTTCCTCTCTCAAGTCAGAATTCCAGTTGCAGGAGAATCACCTTGCCTTACCTGTGCCTTTTGCTCCCTTTATCATCTTTTTCCTTCTTTCCTTCCATCTACAATGAATAACTGACAATAAAAACAATGCCTAACCCCTACATAAACCCATGATCAATATAAAGACAAAAATTCAGGAAAGATTGGAAGAGAACAGGTTAAGGTTGTGTCTGACTTTAGGGGACAATGCTCATCTCTGTTTATATAACAACAACAACAACAACAACAGTAGAGTTGGAAGGGACCTTGGAGGTCTTCTAGTCCAACCCCCTGCTCAAGCAGGAAACCCTATACCATTTCAGACAAATGGTAGTCCAGTCTCTTCTTAAAAACTTCCAGTGTTGGAGCATTCACTGCTTCTGGAGGCAGGTTGTTCCACTGGTTAATTGTTCTAACTGTCAGGAAGTTTCTCCTTAGTTCTAGGTTGCTTCTCTCCTTGATGAGTTTCCATCCATTGCTTCTTGTCCTGTCTTCAGGTGCTTTGGAGAATAGCTTGACTCCCTCTTCTTTGTGGCAGCCCCTGAGATATTGGAACACTGCTATCATATCACCCCTCGTCCTTCTCTTCATTAAGAGTTGGACTAGATGACCTCCAAGGTCCCTTCCAACTTTACTATTATTATTATTATTATTATTATTATTATTATTATTATTATTATTATTATTATTATTAAACTAGACATACCCAATTCCAGCAACTGTTCCTTCCCATCATGCGGTGTTTAGGTCTCAAACTGCCAACCTACTGGTCAACAAGCCCAGTGCCTTCACCTCTAAGCCACCACACCCCCTACAATGAAGACCTTACAGTGAAAACAGTGCCTAACTCCGGCACAATCCCATGAACATCATATAACCTGGAATTAGGACAGATATAGGAAGAGTAAGGAGCCCTAAATATTTTAGGATACGAGTAGACTCTTTTGATACAATCCTACTTCACTTCCTCCAATCTTCCAAATTGAATTTAAGCTTCATCTACCTCCTGTTGGTTGACATTTTAAATATGGTCACCTTCTCTTCCAATGGAGCTAACTCAAAGTCCAATGAAAATGCAGTACAACATTGCTGGTTGTGAAACACCACTTTAGTTTCGACATGATTAGGCCTGTCCAATTCCAATTTCCTAGTAATCTTTTCAGTTCCTTCTGCCCTACATATTTCTTTGCATTTCATGACCTGGTTTAGCTAGTAGCATTCCTCAAATTAATTCCCAAACTAGAGCAGGCATTTTTAATTGTTATTCTGCCAATTTATTTGAATGTTTTCCTCTTCCTTGATGTACACAACAAAGAAAATTGTATGTAGCAAGCAGTTTGGATACTGTTGCACAAATGAAGGTATGAAAGCTTCATTAATTTGTATGTGCTTTGTGCTTTGTACATATACATATGCATCACCAAAAACAACATCTTTATCTGGGAACTTTGAGTGAATTCTGAAAGTATTGAAAATAGTAAATACATTCCTAAATAGCGCAGAGTAATAACTAGAACAACAACAATAATCACACCATATAAAATGTCACTATTGCTTAGTTAAAAAAAATCCCTCTTCAAACATAAAAAAACAAGAGCAGTTGCCATTTTATTGTTTCTAGTGAAACAGCTGAACCAGAAAAAGGCAAAATTCTAGTTATCAACTGCATATTTTGGATGTGAGATTTAGGTGGATCTTAGATTGCGAATCAACTGGAAGACATTCCATCATCAAGATGCTGTGCAGGCTCTGAGGTTTTGCTTGATTAAAAAAAAAAGTACAGGAAAACCAGAAGTTGCCTTTCAGCTTTACGTTTTTATTCAGCTGAACAAAGACGGGCTCCTCTAAAAGAGAGAAGCCCCAAATGACAAGCAATCCTTGTATTTATTCTTTCTGATTACATAAGCAATCTACCCAGCAAAGCTGACACACATACGATGAAGATTTCACCCAGTAAGGCTGGCACACTGTAGATAAGAAGGGAGAAAGCAGAAGGAGCTAAAAATGTTCCCTTTGGGGTGTTTCCCTAAAGACATCGTACCTTCCCAGGTGGGTTAGGACATTGGGTGTTTTCCTTGCTGTCCTTTCATGACCCTGCATCCAGGACTCTGCAAGTGCCCAAAGACAGCATGGCCATCTGCACATATTCACAATTGATACTTCCTATGCTGTCTCCTAATTCCGGGTCAACAAAGACAGATCACAAATAAGTTTCATCTAGGTTAGTTGAACTAAAAAAGAAAGGCCTATATTAATATTTTATTTTAATCACATTTTAAATTTGTATATTGTATTGTTATTCTGTTTTAAACTGGCTGTAAGCCGCCCTGAGTCCACTAGGAGAAGGGCGGGGTATAAATGCGATTAATAAATAAATAAATAAATAAATAAATGTTTAAAATTGCATTTAATAATAATAATAATAAAGTTGGAAGGGACCTTGGAGGTTATCAAGTCCAACCCCCTCCTCAGGCAGGTAACCCTATACCATTTTGGACAAATGGCTGTCCAGTTTCTTCTTAAAAACTTCCAGTGTTGGAGCATTCACCGCTTCTGGAGGCAGGTTGTTCCATTGGTTAATTGTTCTAACTGTCACGAAGTTTCTCCTCAGTTCTAGGTTGCTTCTCTCCTTGATTAGTTTCCATCCATTGCTTCTTGTCCTGCCTTCAGGCACTTTGGAAAATAGCTTGACTCCCTCTTCTTTGTGGCAGCCCCTGAGATATTGGAACACTGCTATCATGTCCATTTTTAGGATAAACATCTATCATACAGGGAATCCTTGACTTACAACAATTAATTCAGTAACTGGACTTACAACGGCACTGAAAAAAGTGACATATGACTGTTTTTCACACTTATGACCATTTCAGCATCCCCATGGTCATGTGATCAAAATTCAGGGGCTCAGCAGCTGACTCATATTTATGACGGTTGCAGTGTCCCGGGGTAATGTGACCCCTTTTTGCGACTTTCTGACAAGCAAAGTCAATGGGGGAAGCCAGATTCACTTCATAACCATGTTCCTAACTTAACAACTGCTGTGATTCACTTAACAACTATGGCAAGAAAGGTCGTAAAATGGGGCAAAGTTCACTTAACAATTGTCTCACTTAGCAACAAAAATGTTGTGCTCAATTGTGGCCGTAAGTTGAGGACTACCTTTATTGGAACTATTCAAACGTCTTTTGTGGAGGTGCTTCTTTATCCTGTTCAGCATTAAGCCTCCTCACTAATTGCAGTGAGAAATTCGAATAGTGAAATTAAAAAAAAAAAAAAAACCCTAATCATCTTTATTGAAACAATGCCTTTGGAAGCATTTATGAAATTCTTTTGAAAGGTCTTTACTACTTAGATATCTTCCGTGCTACTCCATTAGCAATTTGTAACACTGCAGGGAAATAATTATATTTTGAATGTTAGGACTGACAATAACTTTTAAAATAATAAAGGGATTTTTTTTCCTTGATACTTAATCAAAAGAAAGGCTGTTGGCTTTCTTCCCATTTTTCAACATCCCCCTCCCGCCAAAAGACTCCCCCCCCCAGTATTAATGAACTGCTTATGGGAATCTACTGATTAAACATTAAAAGAAAGTCAGAAAATTGATCGGCCTGCCGTAAAATATAAGGACATTTTCTTGTCAAAGAGAGAAAAAGTCCTGTCCCTTTCAAAATGAAGAATGATTTATGCTTTTGATATGACCTGAAATTCCAATCCAGACATTTATCCAGCAAGTTTTTCTAGATGAAGAATTGGATATAAATGTAACAACTAAAGAAGTGAAAAACCAAATAACTTGCATCTCAGGAAAATCAAATGACTGAAAAGGGGGCATATGGAGGTTTTCTGTGATGTCACAGTCATAAATCATCTACCATCTTCAAAGTGGGTGAATATATGCATTTTTAGAGAATCTGATCTTGCTTCTTTCATCTCCTAATGCATGTAACTCTATCTGTCTTACTCAAAACCAAACACTCACACCAACACCCTGTGAATCTATTTCTGTCAGGCACCAAAACAAAGTTTAATGATCCCCCAAGATACCTTAACAAACAAACACAAAAATTCTTTTCACACTGGAATGCACAGCTTTCTTTTTCCTTCTCATAAGTCATGATCTGCTCCTAAACCCCCTTCCAATGATTGTTGAGTAAACATCATTGTTTTCTGTAAGATTTCTTGGAATAGAGTGGTATAGAAATTATACAAACAAATGATTTTTTTTCTTTTAATGATCCTGTAATCCCTTGCCTTGGGGTGGAATTGGGGCAACTGAATGGAGCTCAAGCATTTACTGGCTGGATGCCCTTCCTGACACCTATGCAGAGTTCGCAGCAGACAATTACTCATTGGGGCCAGATAGAGAAACATCTGACACTGCCTAGGATCAAGCTCACAGCCTTCTGATTGTGAGATGAGAGCTCCACCTCTAGGCCACCATGCCACTCATGCAAACAAATGAATAAATGATCTAAATGGAATAGACTTCGAATGACATGCGTAATCTGAGAGCGCGATAGCAACAAATTATATTCTTGCATGGAAAGCTCTGATGGAGATTTCCCAGAATACCCTACCACAGGGGTGTCAAACTCAATTTAATTGAGGGACGCATCAGCATTGGGGTTGCCCTCGGGGGGGCAGGTGTGTGTGGCCAGGGTGGGTGTGGCCTACTGGATGGGCATGGATGGAGTGGGTGTGACCTATTGGATGGGCATGGCCAGCTCTACATCGTTTGTGTCAAGGGTGCCTGTGGGGGCCTGGGCAGGAGTGAGACAGATCTGAGGGTCTCTGGCAGAAGGGGGTGGGACTGGGGCAAGCGCCAAGGCATGGTCCATTTATTTATTCCTCACAAAGAGTGACACCTCCCCAGCATGCACCCAGGGGGTGGGGCCGACACGGCAGGGGCTGGTTCCTCGCTGTTTCTAGAGGGCCTTGTGGAGCTAAGACTGAATGCATTTCAGCATAGATGGCCACCACAAAATTGTACATTGGCTCCCGGGCGGCCTGGGCCAGGGCCAAGGCAGCGGGAGCCGTTCCCTCACTGTTTCCAGGATGGCTTCGTGGGCCACATGAAACCACTTCATGGGCCGCATCCGGCCCCCGGGCCTTGTGTTTGACATGTCTGTAATAGAGGTATGCAAATGCAGCCTACGAAGTACAAAGAAAATGTAAAGATTTCCCCTGTCCAGTCATACCCAACTCTAGGGAGTGGGGCTCACCTCCATTTCTTAGCTGAGGGAGCCAGCATTGTCTAAAGACAAATTCTGTGTCATGGCTGTACGCCAAGGGTACACGGAATGCTGTTACCTTCCCACCAAAGAGGTATCTATTAATCTACTCGCATTTGCATGTTATTGAACTGTTAGGTGAGCAGGAGCTAGAGCAAGTAATGGGAACTCACTCCATCCCACGGTGCTCAGGTCTCAAACCCAGTCTGTCACCTCTTCAGCTGACAAGCTCAGAGTCTTTAACCACTTAGCTAGTAGAATGCATGGATGCATGGTATATATAACTGTCCCAACAGCTTTTATGATCCTTTAATGTTCCTTTCTTTGAATGGCACTCCTTTTGTTTCAGAGTAATAATAACAGGACTCTGCCATCTGTGCCTCTAGACAGGGTGGAAAGCCTCCATTTTTTTAAACTCATCACCAAGCTCTATGCTAAATATTTGCTGTTACATTTCCTGCCCTTCTTGTGGCTTCTAGTCCTGTCTCCAACAGCCACCTGTGATCCTGTTCAGTCTACCCAATGTTCCCGTCATTTTTCAACAGCCTTCTCATTACCACAAGGTTATATATTTGGAAAATTAGCTAAGGAAAATATGACTCTTCAACAGATGGGTGTCTTGATTTTTCACACAGGCTTGGAAAAGAGCAACTCCACCGTCGAAAGGAAAGCTCGCATATGCGCCATGCCAGGTGGCAGATCAGATTTACAACAAAAAAAGAAACAAAAAAAAAAGCATCCATGACATGATCACATTTACATTGCTATCCCCTTTTGAGAAGAAAAGAAATTATTATGCACATTGCAAACACCTTCTCTGTAAAGGCTCAGAGTGAAGGTTTTCATTGTACACAAAGAACACTCCCCGAGCAGGTCATATCTGCATTTGTTACATTAAAATGGCTGTTTTCAAGCTTTGAGTGATGCTCCAACAACAGAGAGGAACTGACATGCAATCACAACTAGCACTGCAATGCATTTGTGTCTTGGTATGTCATAGAGATTGCTAATGTCCAACAATGAAATCAAGGAACTCTTCATATTGACCATGTCACCAAAATTAAACTGGAAAGAAGAAGTAACAAACTCCTTGGTGCTCTTTTGTTTTGTTATTGTTGTTGTTCTTTCCTTGCACAGTAAAGGTGACCAGAATCAGAATCAGAATCAGAATAGAACTGGAAGGGACCTTGGAGGCTTTATAGTCCAGCCTTCTGCTCAAGCAGGAGATCCTATACCATTTCAATGACTGTCCAGTCTCTTCTTAAAAACCTCCAGTGATGAAGCACTCACAACTTCTGAGAGCAAGCTGTTCTACTGGTTAATTGTCCTCTCTGTTAGGAAGTTTCTCCTTATTTCTAGGTTGCTTCTCTCCCTAATTAGTTCCCATCCATTTTTTCTTGTCCTGCCCTCTGATGCTTTGGAAAATAAATTGACCCCCTCCTCTTTGTGGCAGCTTTTCAAATACTGGAATACTGCTATCATGTCCCCGCTAGTCCTTCTTATCTCTGGACTGGCCATACCCAAATCCTGCAACAGTTCTTCAAACAACGAGCAAATACTGGAGGACATGACACCAGACATGTCCCTGGAAGACAAAAATCACAAAACTGCATCTCACTTACTTTGGCCATATTATGTGGGGGAATTCACTGGAGAAAGTAATTATGTTTGGAAGAGTCAATGGTAAAAGGAAACATGGCTGCCAAAGAATATGGTGGCTGAAGACCATCAAAGCTGGCACCAGCCAGACCATGGTTGGTAAAGCTAGGATGTCCTGTTTGTTTTTCACTCTGTCTTCTCCTTTGCTATGAGAATGTTCTTCTCCGTGTCTCCTTTCTACCTTTGTTCCCAAGACGTGCACATACAGAAACTCTGCTCACTCTCTATTGTCTCAGATGCTAGTCCCACCTCTCCCCTTCTATGCATTTGATTTATAATATGACATATGTATTTTTGTGCATTTTCTTAAAATACACCCGGTTGGTGCCATAAAGAAAGCTTTAGAATATTTATCTGATACCATGCTGTGGCCCATAATGATTTGGAGATGAAATAACTGTTTTTAGGACTCTAGCAATGAGATCAAAGAAGACCAAATAAATAATTGATCAACAAACAAAATGCATATAGATTATATGTACAGATAGTCCTTAACTTATGATCACAGTTGGAACCAGATTTTCTGTTGGAGGTTTTTAAATGGGTCACCCCTAAATTTTACTCTCTTTTTTTTTACCATGGTTAAGGGAATCACTTATTAAGAAAATCACATGGTCATTAAGCAAATACAGCTTCTCCCATTGACTTTGCTTGTTGGAAACCAGCAAGGAAGGTTGCAAATGTTGGTTGGCAAGCAGACGGATTTGGATCATGTGACCATAGGGACACTTTAATAGTCGTAAGTGCGAGGACTGGCTGTAAGTCATTTTTTTCAGGGCCATTGTAACTTGAAATAACAACAACAACAACAACAACAACAACAACAACAACAACAACAACAACAACAACAACAACAACAACAATAATAATAATAATAATAATAATAATAATAATAATAATAATAATAATAATAATAAAGTTGGAAAGGACCTTGGAGGTCATCTAGTCCAACCCCCTGCTTAGGCAGGTAACCCTATACCATTTCGGACAAATGGCTGTCCAGACTCTTCTTAAAAACCTCCAGTGTTGGAGCATTCACCGCTTCTGGAGGCAGGTTGTTCCACTGGTTGTTCCATTGTTAAACAAATGATTGTAAGTTGAGGACTACCTGTATCTCATTTTTATACTTCTATAAAAATTTTAGCAGTGGTGGGATTCAAATATGTGAACAACCGGTTCTCTGTGTGGATGCCGCTTCCGGAAGTCTATTCTGGGCCTGGGCAACAAAAAATTAGCTACCGGTTCTGCCGAACTGGTGTGAATTGGCTGAATCCCACCACTGGGTTTTAGTCATTATTAAAGATATTTTGCATAGATTTTTCTGATGTCCCCTTTGTAGAATATGTCTCTTTCATAGCATGGAGATCTCTTTCTCTCCCTCTCTCTCTCTCCAATTTCATAACGTGAAATCCAAACAATTTCATAGTTTCCCGGAATAGAGTCACAGCAGGTTATGATTTGCAGACTGTGTATATCATTTTATGCCATCAAGCCACAGAAAAGGTCTTATTGCCATATCCTGAAACAACTGGGTTTTAAGCACAGCAAACCAAACCAAAAAATATTTATATATTACTGGGAATATCAGCTGGGATTTTTTTTAAACAATTAAACATTGGAGCATTGGTTTTAACTTCTTTGCCCATTTACACAGTCATTATTATTCCTGGTCTTTTTGCTCATTAGATTTTTTTTTTTTTTTGCCCTGCCACTATCATAAAACTCTTAGTGGTATACAAAAAAATGGAGGATAAAATATCTACGATACAAATAATAATCCCCATTCATCTTAAAAGCAGGCCCATGCATAGAAAAAAGTAGTCATATACAATAATTAAATTATATCCCTCGGAAGGGCTCCACCTTAATTTGCTTATGGAAGGCTATCAGAAATCTAACTTTCAGGAGAAGTCAGTTCCATGCCATGGAGACAATGGTGGGATTTAGCCAATTTGTACTTTGGCAGAACTGGTAGATAATTTTTTGTTGCCCGGGCCCAGAATGGACTTCCGGAAGCAGCATCCACACAGAGAACCGGTTGTTCACATATTTGAATCCCACCACTGCATGGAGATCATGGTTTTCATTCAATACACACAAACACATATACACTTATTTTACCATACTATAGAGATGAATAGTAAAGAAGACAGGGTACCCAAGAATCATTTCATCTGAGTGATTGATTTATGGGGGGAGGAAATGTGACAATGACACCACCAGCACCTTCTCCATCCTTTTATCTTTTGTAAAATGTGGGTAAAACTTTGACTGGCATGTTTATACAATAAAGCATCTATTCATTATGCCTGTCAGGCAACTATTGTGGAAGATAAAAGACTTGCTGTATTTACACTTTCCAGTGCTAGTTGAGTATCATGTTTTCCTGCTTACCTGCCTTCGCCTGGATTTGTGTGCTGAGTGTTAATGGACAATTTATCTGAGTATCTCTCCATTATTGTTGGGCAGTTTGACCTTTCCGGAGAACTGCAGAAGGTGAAACTCTGTAATATTGAACTTAATGTAATGTGTCCACCTCCACTGGTGCAGTGGATGCTTTCAAGAAGATCTCAAGCTAGCAGTCCATCTATTCATGTACCTCTAAGTATCTAACCCAATTATCAGCAAGTCAAGACTCTTAACAAAATGGTGTATTCTTTGTGCTTCCCTTTTTGGATTGGAAGGGACAAACGTGTAGTTATTTAATGCAAGCCCAGATTTTCTAAAGGGTTACTCGCTGCCAAAAGAATCAAACAAACAGATGTATGGTAGATGAGTGCAACAACCAAAAGCCAAGTCAATCTAAGTCAGGGGTCTTCAAACTTGACCCTTTTATGACTTGTGGACTTCAACTCCCAGAATTCCTCAGCCAGGCACGCTGGCTGAGGAATTCTGGGAGTTGAAGTCAACAAGTCATAAAAGGGCCACGTTTGAAGACCCCTGATCTAAGTTGGAGGCAAGGTTATAGAGGATGAAGGAATGAGAGGAGAGGTCATAATCTGGGCAATGCAAAGTTAATACACCAGGACAATCCATCAGTGCTAGAACTGATGAAGTTACCTAGTTGGGTAATGAAATGTCTGCAAGAAATCAACCAAGCTCAGAGACCACCCCCACAGTTCAATCCTGAGTTACAAACTTTCTCCTGTAAAGGATTATATTCAACTGCACATGCTTAGAATCTATGGAGCATGACCACAGAGCTACAGAGTTGAATTTACCATAGAATTCAACTAATCTGGTCCATGCTCTTTGCAGGATACACCAAAACATCTCTGACAGAGGACCATCCAGCCTTCTTTGAAGAACTGTAGCGAAGGAGAACTTACCAGATCATGTGGTAGCTGCTCCATCGTTGGAAAGATTGTATACTCAGGAACGTTATTCTGATGTCTTAGTCTGAACCAACATGCTTCTTCTGGTTTTGTTTTTTGGGGCAATCAAGAATAAGTCCATTCCTTCTTCTCTGCAGCAACCTTTTAGATATTTGACATTTAATCAATCTGACCTTTTGCCCATCCCAAGTGCAGCATATTCCCACTTTATTTTCATGATCACACTTAATTGGCTTGTCAGAGGTATAGGAACGATTAGAATTTATAAGACTAGCATTCAGTGAAGATTCAATAGATAACTTGATGTTAAATTCCGGTAGAATGTGTATTTTCCCCCCACTGATATGGTCACCTGATCTGTGCTTGAACATCCCAACCTGTTGGACAGCCCTGATATAAAGGCAGAATTGTGTTTCTGGCATCAGTGGCCACTGTGATTTGCTGTGCGAGGTTTCTGGTGCCTTTACAAATCATTTTGGAACAACAGAGGCAATTAAAAAGGGCTATTGATCATTACAACCTAAGCAACTCTCTGGGGCATGCTTAGGAGAGAATGGCATTATTTGGACTTTGCTGTCAGTAGCTGTTGAATTTTCACTCTTTTTCTAAAGGAAGAAAAAAGAAAAGGAAAAGGAGAAAACTCTGTCCATCATGCTTGATTTAATGATCTTCTGTAGCAATACATTCCGGAGTTTGACTCGCAAGCTACATAAAATATCAGTTGTTTTAAATAGGTTGCCCTTTCGTTTAATTGAGCGTCCTGTTGCTCTTACATTGTACAATCCAAGCAGAGTGAAGGAAGAAGGAGACAGGCAAGAAAAACCAAATGTACAGGTATAGTATAGGGGGTACTTTGCTCAATAGTAGTAACTGTGAGAGGGATCTCGGAGTCCTAGTGGACAATCACTTAAATATGAGCCAGCAGTGTGCTGCAGCTGCCAAAAAGGCCAACACAGTACTAGGCTGCATTAACAGAGGGATAGAATCAAGATCACGTGAAGTGTTAATACCACTTTACAATGCCTTGGTAAGGCCACACTTGGAATACTGCATCCAGTTTTGGTCACCACGATGTGAAAAAGATGTTGAGACTCTAGAAAGAATACAGAGAAGAGCAACAAAGATGATTAGGGGACTGGAGGCTAAAGCATATAAGGAAAGGCTGCTGGAATTGGGTATGTCTAGTTTAATGAAGAGAAGGACGAGGGGGGACATGATAGCAGTGTTCCAATATCTCAGGGGCTGCCCCAAAGAAGAGGGAGTCAAGCTATTCTCCAAAGTGCCTGAAGGCAAAACAAGAAGCAATGGATGGAAACTAACCAAAGAGAGAAGCAACCTAGAACTGAGGAGAAGCTTCCTGACAGTTAGAACAATTAACCAGTGAAACAACCTGCCTCCAGAAGCGGTGAATGCTCCAACACTGGAAGTTTTTAAGAAGAGACTGGACAGCCATTTGTCTGAAATGCTATAGGGTTTCCTGCCTGAGCAGGGAGTTGGACCAGATGACCTCCAAGGTCCCTTCCAACTTTATTATTATTATTATTATTATTATTATTATTATTATTATTATTATTATTATTATTATTATTATTATTATTATTATTATTATTATTATTATTATTTCCAGGCAGGTGGGACTTTCCTGAGACCTCTTTACAATGCCGAAAAGTTTGGGGGGATTTTTCCCTGCTTCTCCATCCTGGAGAAATCAGTGAAAGCCATTCTGACTTTAGCAATCACGTCCAAAGTGCTTTTATTATGCCTGCCTTTGCAAGCTGTTCCCCCCCTTTTTTTTCTCCTTTCTTTTCACACAGTAGCTTTTCAGTCTGTGCTATTTTGCTCCGGGTGGTTTTGTAGCCCTATGGGAATTAACACATGTCTTGCGCTTCAAGCATCTCTGCTCTTCAAGCAACCCAGAGCTTGGGAGCAATTCTATCCTTTGGAGATTTTTCTTGGAGAGAGTTTTGGGCATGGTATTTCAATCCATCTCATAACTTAACTTTTCTTTTGTGTGTGTGTATGAGGGGAACATAAGCGGATATTGCCATAGTGCGGGAATAAAACTAGCAAGAAGAAGAAGATGGAGGGGAATTTATGCAAGACCCCCCCCAACCAGAACTTCACCTCCTGATGACCCTCACCTGATGTAATCTCCCTGTCACAAGACCCACCACAAGACCCTCACTTGACACACCCACACCTGACCCATCAAAAGACCCATCACAAGACACTGACCTAATGGGACCCTCAACTGATGTGACCTCACCATCACAAGACCTACTAATCACACAAAGCCCTTATAAACAGAAGAACATCAACACTGGCATTCCCTAAACTCCACTGAAGATGTTACCTAGCCTTTTAATGAAACATTCAGAAACTAACCCATAAACTCAGAGAGTGAACCTTCGCCCTCATCCTACACCCAAGTTACAAATATTCACCACTATTACATACCTGTATAAACCAGGGTTTATACTTCAANAGAATGGACTTCCGGAAGCAGCATCCACACAGAGAACCGGTTGTTCACATATTTGAATCCCACCACTGCATGGAGATCATGGTTTTCATTCAATACACACAAACACATATACACTTATTTTACCATACTATAGAGATGAATAGTAAAGAAGACAGGGTACCCAAGAATCATTTCATCTGAGTGATTGATTTATGGGGGGGGGGGGGAATGTGACAATGACACCACCAGCACCTTCTCCATCCTTTTATCTTTTGTAAAATGTGGGTAAAACTTTGACTGGCATGTTTATACAATAAAGCATCTATTCATTATGCCTGTCAGGCAACTATTGTGGAAGATAAAAAGCTTGCTGTATTACACTTTCCAGTGCTAGTTGAGTATCATGTTTTCCTGCTTACCTGCCTTCGCCTGGATTTGTGTGCTGAGTGTTAATGGACAATTTATCTGAGTATCTCTCCATTATTGTTGGGCAGTTTGACCTTTCTGGAGAACTGCAGAAGGTGAAACTCTGTAATATTGAACTTAATGTAATGTGTCCATCTCTACTGGTGCAGTGGATGCTTTCAAGAAGACCTCAAGCTAGCAGTCCATCTATTCATGTACCTCTAACTATCTAACCCAATTATCAGCAAGTCAAGACTCTTAACAAAATGGTGTATTCTTTGTGCTTCCCTTTTTGGATTGGAAGGGACAAATGTGTAGATATTTAATGCAAGCCCAGATTTTCTAAAGGGTTACTCGCTGCCCCCCAAAATCAAACAAACAGATGTATGGTAGGTCAGTGCAACAACCAAAAGCCAAGTCAATC
Organism: Protobothrops mucrosquamatus; assembly: GCF_001527695.2. NCBI lineage: Eukaryota > Metazoa > Chordata > Lepidosauria > Squamata > Viperidae > Protobothrops > Protobothrops mucrosquamatus. The sequence continues at coordinate 76,377 of NW_015388979.1, forward strand.
TAAGTCAGGGGTTTTCAAACGTGGCTCTTTTATGACTTGTGGACTTCAACTCCCAGAATTCCTCAGCTAGGCACGCTGGCTGAGGAATTCTGGGAGTTGAAGTCCACAAGTCATAAAAGGGCCACGTTTGAAGACCCCTGATCTAAGTTGGAGGCAAGGTTATAGAAGATGAAGGAATGAAAGGAGAGGTCATAATCTGGGCAATGCAAAGTTAATACACCAGGACAATCCATCAGTGCTAGAACTGATGAAGTTACCTAGTTGGGTAATGAAATGTCTGCAAGAAATCAACCAAGCTCAGAGATCACCCCCACAGTTCAGTCCTGAGTTACAAGCTTTCTCCTGTAAAGGATTATATTAAACTGCACATGCTTAGAATCTATTGAGCATGACCACAGAGCTACAGAGTTGAATTTACCATAGAATTCAACTAATCTGGTCCATGCTCTTTGCAGGATACACCAAAACATCTCTGACAGAGGACCATCCAGCCTTCTTTGAAGAACTTTAGTGAAGGAGAACTTACCAGATCATGTGGTAGCTGCTCCATCGTTGGAAAGATTGTATAGTCAGGAATGTTATTCTGATGTCTTAGTCTGAACCAACATGCTTCTTCTGGTTTTGTTTTTTGGGGCAATCAAGAATAAGTCCATTCCTTCTTCTCTGCAGCAACCTTTTAGATATTTGACATTTAATCAATCTGACCTTTTGCCCATCCCAAGTGCAGCATATTCCCACTTTATTTTCATGATCACACTTAATTGGCTTGTCAGAGGTATAGGAACGATTAGAATTTATAGGACTAGCATTCAGTGAAGATTCAATAGATAACTTGATGTTAAATTCCGGTAGAATGTGTATTTTTTTCCCCCTGATATGCTCACCTGATCTGTGCTTGAACATCCCAACCTGTTGGACAGCCCTGCTATAAAGGCAGAATTGTGTTTCTGGCATCAGTGGCCACCGTGATTTGCTGTGCGAGGTTTCTGGTGCCTTTACAAATCATTTTGGAACAACAGAGGCAATTAAAAAGGGCTATTGATCATTACAACCTAAGCAACTCTCTGGGGCATGCTTAGGAGAGAATGGCATTATTTGGACTTTGCTGTCAGTAGCAGTTGAATTTTCACTCTTTTTCTAAAGGAAGAAAAAAGAAAAGGAGAAGGAGAAAACTCTGCCCATCATGCTTGATTTAATGATCTTCTGTAGCAATATATTCCGGAGTTTGACTCGCAAGCTACATATAATATCAGTTGTTTAAATAGGTTGCCCTTTCGTTTAATTGAGCGTCCTGTTGCTCTTACACTGTACAATTCAAGCAGAGTGAAGGAAGAAGGAGACAGGCAAGAAAAACCAAATGTACAGGTATAGTATAGGGCAGGGGTAGGCAACCTTGGCTCTTTTATGACTCATGGACTTCAACTCCCAGAATTCCTGAGCCAGCACGGCTCAGCTTGGAAACCTCTCTTTCCCCTCAGCATGGCTGGCTCAGGAATTCTGGGAGTTGAAGTCCATGAGTCATAAAAGAGCCAAGGTTGCCTACCCCTGGTATAGGGTGTACCTTGCTCAATAGTAGTAACTGTGAGAGGGACCTCGGAGTCCTAGTGGACAATCCCTTAAATATGAGCCAGCAGTGTGCTGCAGCTGCCAAAAAAGCCAACAAAGTGCTAGGCTGTATTAACAGAGGGATAGAATCAAGATCACGTGAAGTGTTAATACCACTTTAAAATGCCTTGGTAAGGCCACATTTGGAATACTGCATCCAGTTTTGGTCACCACGATGTAAAAAAGACGTTGAGACTCTAGAAAGAGTACAGAGAAGAGCAACAAAGATGATTAGGGGACTGGAGGCTAAAACATATAAGGAAAGGCTGCTGGAATTGGGTATGTCTACTTTAATGAAGAGAAGGACGAGGGGGGACATGATAGCAGTATTCCAATATCTCAGGGGCTGCCACAAAGAAGAGGGAGTCAAGCTATTCTCCAAAGTGTCTGAAGGCAGGACAAAAAGCAACGGATGGAAACTAATCAAGGAGAGAAGCAACCTAGAACTAAGGAGAAACTTCCTGACAGTTAGAACAATTAGCCAGTGGAACAACCTGCCTCCAGAGGGGGTGAATGCTCCAACACTGGAAGTTTTTAAGAAGAGACTGGACAGCCATTTGTCTGAAATGGTATAGGGTTTCCTGCCTGAGCAGGGAGTTAGACCAGATGACCTCCAAGGTCCCTTCCAACTTTATTATTATTATTATTATTATTATTATTATTATTATTATTATTATTATTATTATTATTATTATTATNCACACAAAGCCCTTATAAACAGAAGAACATCAACACTGGCATTCCCTAAACTCCACTGAAGATGTTACCTAGCCTTTTAATGAAACATTCAGAAACTAACCCATAAACTCAGAGAGTGAACCTTCGCCCTCATCCTACACCCAAGTTACAAATATTCACCACTATTACATACCTGTATAAACCAGGGTTTATACTTCAACATTCAATCACTTAAATATGAGCCTGCAGTGTGCTGCAGCTGCCAAAAAAGCCAACGCAGGATGCATTAACAAAGGGATAGAATCAAGATCATGTGAAGCATTAATACTGCTTTATAATGCCTTGGCAAGACCACACTTAGAATACTGCATCTAGTTTTGATCACCATGATATGAAAAAGATGTTGAGACTCTAGAAAGAGAGCAGAGAAGAGTAACAAAGATTATTGGGGGGCAGGGGGCTAAAATATATGAAGAATGGTTGTAGGAATTGGGTACATCTAGTCTAGTGAAAAGAAGGACTAGGTGTGATATTATAGCAGTGTTCCAATATCTAAAGGGTTGCCACAAAGAAGAGGGAGTCAAGCTATTCTCCAAAGTACCTGAAGGCAGAAGAAGAAGCAATGGTTGGAAACTAATCAAGGAGAGAGCCATCCTAGAACTAAGGATTAATTTCCTGACAGAACAATTAATCAGTGGAAAGACTTCCCTTCATAGGTTGTGTCTGCTCCATCACTGCAGGTTTTCTAAGGAGAGATTGGACAACCGTTTGTCTGAAATGGTATGGGGTCTCCTGCTTGATCCCTTCCAACTCTGTTATTCTGTAGTATTCTCTTATCTCTTAGGATTGTCAATTTACAGCACATCAGGGCATGGATAATTGAAAACAGAGAACTATCTGTGGCCCTCCATCACCATGAATGGAAGGATCTGGCAGTTTGAGCCTTTTGTTTGCATTTGTTGGGCCAAAATGGGTTTCTTAACCCTAGAAGAAGCTTGTAACCCATACTTCAGCCCTTGAAACCCTAAAATCAGTAGATTGGGCATTTAAGAGGTAAAATGGAGCTCTTAAGATTAAGGATAACACGGACGATTCAGCTGAATAATTGTCAAGTGTGAGAAATCAGGAAATCCAGGCAGTTCAAATGAATATAAAGGTTTATTGCACAATTAAGCTCTCTACAAGAATCTGAACTACTAATGGTCAAAGCTAATTGGCGGTAAATAAGAGTCAAGATGGGCTGGATTTAGATCTCTTGTGAGTGTGAAGGGACTCATGACTGATGACACATTTGACCCCTCCCTCCCGGGCTCAGCCTGGTCATCTCCCACAATAATAATCATTTTAATTCCAGTGGTGTTTTGATATTATCTATTGAGCTGTTTCCAGCTCCATGCAGAAAACCAAAGTGAAATTTGAGAAATGTTGGTAATTCCTGCTCTAAGTCTTCAATATTTTTTTTTAAAAAAAATCATTTTTATTCTATTTATTTCTGAATCAACCATTGGACCTTCCAGACCAATATTGACTAGTTGCTCTAAGTGAAAGGAAAACAAAATGTTTCTATCAACAGGGTAAATCTTTGGCACCAAAGAACCTTGGAATAATTTTGCCTCCTTGAAAATATCCAGTTGCAAGGAGCATTTTTATGTAGTCCTAAGGCAGGGGTAGGCAACCTTGGCTCTTTTATGACTTGTGGACTTCAACTCCCAGAATTCCTGAGCCAGCCATGCTGGCTCAGGAATTCTGAGAGTTGAAGTTCAAGAGTCATAAAAGAGCCAAGATTGCCTACCCCTGTCCTAAGGCATTTAGACTGACATTACTACCTTCTTCCATAATTCTCCAGAGAAAGCCTTAGGCAACGATCATTAGTGGCAACTGCCTTGTAATTGTATGTGTGGATTCTTCCAACTCTGGACAAGGGATGATATCCAAACTACATTAGTCAAATCCATTAAAAACACAGACATAATTGGATTATGATTTAAATTCCATGGTTTTCAATGATGCCTAAATTTAGCAGATTTTCTTGGATTCAATTCCTTTTTTTCTTTGTGTATATGTGTGTGTGTTTACCCTCCATCCACCCTGATTTCTGGAGCCAACAATTGCAGTCCATTTGGAGGGCATAGTCAACTTTTAGAGGAGAACAACCTCACTTCAGCTTTTGGAGGTCTTAAAGTATTATGAAATGTCACACATGTGGACAATGACAAACACACCTTTTAGGAGGAGGGCAGGAAATTATATTTCTTTTGCAAATTACTTTAGGGCTTCCTCTATAGTTTTCATCTACCCGGTTCTTCACATTTTTGAGAAGGAACATTTTTCATGTCCCTTCTTAAAAACTGTGAAGAACTGGGTTATTATTTTGAGTCAGAGGAGCTGTTCAGGATCACAAAAAAGATGATTCAGGATCTATTTTTTACTCTAGAGCTACAGGTTAGCCATCTGGTTCAGGGCTGTATCTGCTGGAGTAAAATTAGAAGTGTTGATTATTTGGATGTGGCTGAGGCAACATAGAAACCCTGACCAGAAATTTATCATCATCATCATCAACGTTTGTCACACAGTCAGCCAGATGTTCAGACTGGATTTGGCATTATCAAATTTACTTGTCACCCATCTCCCAGTTCGAAGCAACTCTGAGCAGCTTCCAATAAGATAAAATACACAAATATCAAAACAAGATACACATTTTGAAAGAATTATGAGTATGCTTAGTTTAGCTTGAGAATGACTTGGGAATAGGATGCTATCTTCCATTTTCAAGAGGAGATTGGGAGTCCTTCATTGTCCAGCCAAATGGACTGTTAGATAACACAATTGTGACAAGCCATCAATCCAGATGTTAAGAGAAACTCCTCTGCACGGACAGGTAGGAATTAAGCTGACAAGAACCACTTTTTATTTTAATCGGGAGTTACACAAATTGCACGCCATGCTTAATTACCCTTGATTAGCCGAACATCAACCTGCAAAACGCCAATTTCACAGTGGTCTTGGAGAAGTAGCCAATATACCTTCAGATCCTGCTGAGGAATGTGCTGGAAGGCAAAGACTTCCTTTAAGATGTGAATCTGCGCTGTTGCAAAGGAAGAAAGCTAACAGACAGCCTAATACGGGGTGCTTCTGCTGGCTTTTTGAATGCAAATCCCAGCTGTCAGAGCTTAATTAAAAAGTACCAGTCAGCACTATTTAACAAATGGAAGAACACTAAATGGTAGGTTACTTGGTGTGGGGATGTATGCAATTTCTAAATCCAGTAGGTAGGTTGACAGGTATGTAATTATCATCTGATCAAGGAAAGGATGGGAAAGTGATGGCGGTTCCTGAAGCTGGTGGAGCCTTGCCAATGTTATACAGCCCCTTTGTAAATCCATGGCTTTCCAAAGAAAGCCTTCCCTAAGCAGATCGACCCTGACCCTCTTAGGAACACAGAGCATTGTGCGAAAGAAGCTTTACAGGAAAAAAAAAAAAAGGTTGGAATGATCTTGCAGGATCCAATCTGGGTCAGTCACTGAGATCCGAGGTTCAGTCTTCCAAGCGTTGGGACTCATGGCTGGAGCCCAACCTCAGGGAACTTCTCTCTCACCGGAATGTCTGCTTTGCGCTATTCTATGCATAGTATTTATGTGGTGCCTGGTTGTGTGTGGCTTTTTAGTTGTTGTTTGGGGCATTGGTGGCCGATTATTAAATCCTTGGCTGTTGTTTCTGTGTGCTGCCAAGTCCTGGGCTCCTAAGTACCAGGCACCACATAAATGGTAGGAATAGAGTAGCCTAAAGCACACATTCTGGGGAGAGAGGGGGAGAAATAAGTTTGTTTGTTTGTTCGTTTATTTATAAAATGTATTGGCCGCCCATCTTACAACAGAGTAACTCTGGATGGCTTACAATTACCTATAGAGTTGAAACTAACATATGCCAGTGAAACATGGACACTAACCTCACAATCGATACAATAGCTACGAGTGGCGCAAAGAGCCATGGAAAGATACACGCCCGACACCACAAGACAAGATAGAAAGACTTGCACATGGATGAGAAAACAAACGAAAATATACAATATCATCAAGAGAGTCAGAGAATGGAAACGGGCTGGTCACATAGCAAGAAGAACTGATGATAGGTGGACCAAGGCAGGCATAGAATGGATCCTACTTGATCAAAAACATCCATGAAAGAGACCTAAAACAAGATGGAGTGACGACATCAGAGAGTATTGTGGGCCCAATTGGCAAAAGAAAACTCATATTGGTTGGAAACATGCGGAAGAGGCCTTCATTCTGCAGTGGATAGACAATGGCTAAAATTGATGATGATGATGATGATGATGATGATGATGACGATGATGATGATGATGATGATGATGATGGTGATGATGATGATGATGGTGATATAATTAAAACATAAAAAGTTGAAATCACATTAAAACCAAGGACACTTGGGTAGGGCAGGGGCAGGGTGGGGGAGGAAGGTGTGATCTGTTATTACAGCAATCAATCACCTCCATTGTGTTGTTTCCCCACTGGGGCCCCACTGGAGCTATGTCTTTAGGCCCTTACGAAAAGATAGGAGATTGGGGTCAACCTCACATGGGGGGGGGAGTTGTTCCAGAGGGCAGGGCAGGAGCAACAGCAGGAAAGGTCCTCCTCCTGGACCCCACCAGCTGCAATAATCGGGCTGAGGGGACTCATAGCATGCCTTCTCTGCTGGTACAAGTGGTACGGGCCAATCCCAGTGGGGTGAGATGGTCCCTCTAGTAACCTGGACCCATGCCATGAAGGGCTTTCAAGGTGAGTTCCCTGGGGATGGGTTACAGCTCAGAAGACTAACCCTTTGGTCCCAGTGACTGACCCAGATGGGATCCTGCAACATTATCCTGGGACATATATAATTGCCTTCATTCGTGGCATGATCTTACATGTATTCTTCTCCAAGCTGTGCATGCCTCGGAGCTGAAAAGGGTTTGATGGGTGGAAAGCAATTGAGGAGCTATCACCAGCTGTTCTGTAGGCTGTACATTTCCAGTGGTTTCCCTAGAAGTAGTTTATTATTGTCTTCTCCTGCACAGTATGAAATGATGCCTTTTCCTGTGTTACTAAAGTGATCATCCACTGTCAGCATCTTCCTCTATTATCGCTACCCTGTCTAGGTAGCTGTTTGCTTTAACACAAGGGTCTTCAAACTTGGCCCTTTTATGACTTGTGGACTTCAACTCCCACAATTCCTCAGCCAGGCACGCATGTCTGGCTGAGGAATTGTGGGAGTTGAAGTCCACAAGTCATCTGCCTGTGTGAACAACCATAATAATGTTGTTAGTTGCGAAGTCGTGTCCGACCCATCGCAACCCCATGGATTTCTTCAGGCCTTCCTGTCCTCTACCACCTTCTGGAGTCCATTTAAGCTCATAATAATAATAATCAATTACAAAGCTAGAAAGGCATTTAACAGCCTGCATCCTGCAACAATACTTTTACTATAATCAAACAACAACATCTGCCTTTCCTGGGTCCTTGGGAAAGACTCCATGGATGGATAAAAGTGTCAGATCCAGTCTAAACATTGATCTGACTGCAACAAGCCATAATTCAAGCTGCCTGCACTATAGGTATTTATGATTTTTGCTCTTTCTTCTTGATGTACATCAAACCCAGTCTTTCTGTGCAATTGGACCTGGTATAGAAAGGTGATCCTTCACCCAGTGTTTCAAATGAAATTATGTACATCAAAAGGGAGTCTTTTTTTCCAGTTGTGGATATCTACCATTGTGAGTCCCTATGTATAGGGCTGTGGGTCGCTCTCTTAGTTCTCTTTATGACACCCAATAAAAGCTTTTGTCTTTCTCTGGCTTTTGAAGCCCTCTAGTTCTTTGGATGCTGTCTTTCCCATTTGACTCATGGTAAGTTATTGTATGCTATTTGGTGGGCCTGCAATGCTGTCCATTATTCAGATAATGCTTTTTGTTGGTGGAAGTCGGAGTTTATGTAACTCTATCAAGTAAATAATTAAATCAACAAAGAAATGAAAGGCTAAGGGGAACATACATATGGTGTTTCATAAGTTGCTAGCTGCCAGTTCTTTCTGCCTCTGAGCTTATTTTAGTATTTCTCAATTCCATTCCACCACAAAAACAATGATCCAGAGTTATTATTTCATGCTGATATTCTCTTTGCCATTGCAAGGAATTTGGTGGGGCCTTGGGACCCATTAGCTTGACCTAGTAGGACGTTACTTCCACTCTCGGAGTCCACTCGGAATCGATGGCAACTTTTCATTCGATCTGGTAAAGCAGGAGTAAAACCGGGAGGCAGAGACGACCCCATGCTGGGAAGAGACTAAAAAAATTGGATGGACTTTATAGAAAATAACATACAATTAAAATTTGACTAATGAGGGATGAGTGGAAGAGCTAAAACAAAGCCCAAACGAGCCTTAGGAGAGTAGGAGTACAGTGGAGAACAAATCATTAAAGAACATAATAAGCAGGGAAGGAGAGGAAGAATATTAATTGCTGTGGAAGGGTATAATTATGAGTAATGGGATGATAACATAAAAGAGAATATGTAAGCCAATCAATAGGAAGAGCTACCTCTTGGTGTGAAATTGAAGAAGGCAGAAGAATACACAGATATAAATAGCAGGTGAAATGTTTTCCAGAAAACATCCTGTACATATTGTTGTTGATTTGCTTGCATGCAAGATGGTATGAAAAATAAAATCCTCTTGTATTATTTTCCTATGCAGGAAATCTGATTTGCAATATATGGCGGAACAGAACACTAGCATAACTTCTCTTGAAAATATTTCATTTCCCCCCTTAATATGTACCAAGTTATTGGCTAAACTAAGAGCTGTAGAAATCTTGGACTGTACAAGAAACTAAGAGTGGGTTGAGTGCTGAAGGTTTATGAAGACTTCAAGAATCTGTCCTTGCATTCAGGAATTATGACAAGTAAAGTCTGAGTGGCTGGTTTTGACCGTAATCCATCGTGCTGTGGTGGCGCAGTGGTTAGAATGCAGTATTGCAGGCTAATTCTGCCGACTGCCAGCAGTTCGATCTTGACCGGCTCAAGGCTGAATCCTTCTTCCATCCTTCTGAGGTCAGTAAAAAAATGAGGACCCAGATTGTTGGGGGGGGCAATATGTTGACTCTGCAAACCACTTAGAAATTGCTATAAGGCCAGTGGTGGGATTCAGCCAGTTCGCGCTGTGGAAAACGAAAATATTGGCTATTGTTCTTCTATGCAAGGTTTAGGCCCAGGTGAACTAAATCAGGCCTCATGGAAAAAAATATTGAACCAAAGTCTGTGCTATGCTTAATTTTGCAGTTTGCAACTGTACTTTACTTAATATGATTTTGCTAAGCTTGCTTGTTTCAAATATATTTAGAACATAAGGACTGGAACAGTAAGAAATAGGAAACTGAAAGTAGCTGTTGGATGCAGGTTCCAATGTACACGAATATGGGGAAAGTTATGTTCAGCAGAGGGTCAGCAGGAAGTCAGCAGAAAGTGCAAGGTTGCTGACCATCTGTCTACAGTCTTAGGACAAGAAAGGGTATAAAGAGTTGGGACTGGACCTGATTGATTTGCCACTGGCCTATAGCTGTTCTTATTGGAACTGCTATGTCATTGGACCTCATTGCAGTGGGTTACTAATGTAAGTGATGTTGTGTTATTATGTTTGCTATGTTCCAAATTATTAACAAAATAAACTTCTGAATCTTAAAATAAGAATTATTGTTTTTGTTATGTACTGAGCTTAATTGGGAACAGGTGCAGGGAACTGCCTTGAACAGTCAGCAGACCACGTGGCCTGCTGGGCCAGACTTGCTGTCTTCAAAGGGTGACTAGGATGCAATTAAGCGGGAAAATATGTTGCATTCATTGGCTGACAACGCCCCAGGGTGAATGTATAAAAAGGGGCGGAGCCATTTGAGTTCTGAGTTCTGTTTAGCTGCAAATAAAGAAGTACCTGTTTGTGAGTCCTGCCTTTTCAATGTCTACCAATGCAAGAAACAATGTTGCTGTCTCTTGTCTTTTTCATTGGGTTTTTCCACGACAGCACCATTTCGGCAGAACCGGTAGCTAATTTTTTTGTTGCCCAGGCCCAGAATGGACTTCTGGAAGTGGCATCCACACAAAGAACCTGTGATTCACATATTTAAATCCCACCACTGTATAAGGCACTATGAAGTGGTATATAAGTCAAAGTGCAATTGCTATTGCTATCCAGATTTCAGCTGACCAGGGCAAGTTAGGACAATGACATCAATAACCAGAAATAAAATGCGATTCAAATCTGTTCTCTAGTTCTATTGCTAAGAGCTGATCCAGTCAAATTCCCCAGTGCTGACAAGAGAAATAATGTTCCAACTTCCATCCCCGGTTCTCATTCAGCTAGTTCAGAATGCGGCCGCGCAGGGGATCTTGGGGGCCTCTAGATACTCCCATGTAACACCTCTCCTGCGTGAGCTGCACTGGCTGCCTGTGGCCTTCCGGGTGTGCTTCAAGGTGTTAGTAACAACCTTTAAAGCGCTCCATGGCAGTGGACCTAGGTATTTGCAAGACCGCCTCCTACCAAATACCTCCCTTTGACCAGTCCGCTCCCACAGAGAGGGCCTCCTTAGGGTGCCGTCGGCCAGTCAATGCCGGCTGGTGACCCCCAGGGGGAGAGCCTTCTCTGTGGCAGCTCCTGCCCTCTGGAATGACCTACCCCCCGACCTACGTACAACTGCGGACCTGCGCCTTTTTCGCTAAGCCCTGAAAACCCATCTATTCCATGCGGCCGGCCTGGCGTAGTTTTAATTAGGTTTTAGTATAGGTTTTTATATGGGGTATTTTAGAGCAGGCCTTTATTTATTTAATCTGATTTTAGAATAGATATTTATTGTGATTTTTATTATCGCCTGTTCACCGCCCTGAGTCCCGTAAGGGAGATAGGGCGGTATACAAATTTAAATAAACAAACAAAAGACAATTTGCATTAAGAATTAGCTCTGTTTCAGAGAATTTCTCAAAAATGAACTGGCACTTCTTCAGTTACATGTGTGTGTGTGCGTGTAATGGTGTGTGGGAATGACTTTGGGACACAGTAGGAAGAGCTACAACTAGGAGAACAGCCAGGAAAAAAAAAGGCAGTTAAGCCCTTAACAGGAATGTGAACATGACAAAGATGTCAGAAGGGACTAGCAGCCATGAAATTAAAAGATGTTTGCTCCTTGGGAGGAAAGCTATGGTAAACCTAGGAAGTATATTAAAAAAACAGAGACAAAGTCAGAGAAAGTTGAGAAATGATATACGTGAGAATATACATTGCTGCGAAGTGATTTCAACCGTAAGTGCCTTGGTTTTTTTTCTTCTAACTCTAACTGAAAAAGAGGCTTTTTATTGCTGAGATGTCCGGTGAGGAAGAAGAATGAAATTATCCTAGGAAAACTCATTCAATCGTATGAATGAATGAGCTTTTTTTGGGGAAAAAATCTTTTATTTGTTTGCAATGTATTTAGTAATCCTATGCCAGTGATGGCGAACCTTTTAGAGACCGAGTGCCCAAACTGCAACCCAAAACCCACTTATGCATCATCGGGTGCCGGGTGGGTGTGGCCCATTGGGTGGGTGTGGCCCATTGGGTGGGCGTGGCTGTGGTGGTAACAGCAGACTGGGTGGGACTAAAAAGTTCAATCAATCAATTCCAACTTTGCAAGATCTTTTTTTTTTCCCCACGAGAAGTTGAAATTGACTGATTGATTGAACTTTTTTTTTTTTGCACACGGCGGTGGAGGCCTAAAGCGAAAAGGTTTTATAAAACCCAGCTGAAGGCCTAGGACTGGGGCGACGGCGCACGTGCCCACAGAAAGGGCTCTGCATGCCACCTCTGGCACTCGTGCCATAGATTCGCCACCACTGTCCTATGCAGTATCATCTTAAAAACAAAAACAAAATCATTGTGATAACATTTTTAAAGGAATCACAGAGGGATGGGGAACTCTGCAAATTCTTCTTCAAATTCAACAGAGTTAAACTGTGTTTTTTTTTTTTTTTTCTGTACCAGCTTTAAACTGTGCTAAATCAATTCTGTGTTAATGTTACATTTAACTGTATTATCTGGCAATGATCTGGAAAGAAAGAACCCATTCTATCATGACAGACAATTAAAAAAAGCATTTCCTTCCTCTTATGATTTATTAACCCTTGAGACCTGAAAGAAAATGAAATTGCCATATTTAGGGATAAAGGGGAGTACATCTTCAGGAAGACTTGTATTGCATTATACAATTGTCATTCCAAAAGAGATCATTTCCTTGGCTTGAAAGAAATGCAATTTGTGTTTGACGTTACACACCCCATCCATTATTCCAAAATAAAAGGTATTTTGTCACATTTAGTTAGATGCTTGAAAACCCAGCTCAATAATAATCAATGTATTATAGGTATGTCTTCCTTGTCTTATGCAAAAGCTCTATCTCATTGTATGTACATCTCAGTAGAAACAATAGCCAAAATCCAAAAAAATAAATAAATGGTAGGCATGACCATCTGATATTTAAAAAATGCATTTTTGATACTATTGGGGGACTGTTGTTTAATGTCTATATCTGTTGAATTGCTGCAAATCCTATAGGATTGTGCCAGAATAAGAATAGAATGAATGAATGAATGAAAAGATAAGGAAGGATAGGATAGGATAGGATAGGATAAGAGAAGACATGACAAGACAGGAAAAGACAAGACAAGCAGGACAGGACAGGACAATATGGACAGGACAAGGCAAGGCAAGACTTCTTGGACCAGATCCAAGTATATCTTAGTTCAACATAGTTTCTCATAGTGGAATCCTTTGGGGTGCTTATATATAGAAAATGGAGACATACTCTACTCCTAAATGGCATTTTGCGGTATTTTGCACCCAATCCAGAAGTAATTCTGAATCTTCAGGACCAACAGCTTTTCAAACTATTCAATTTATCTTCATGAATTGCACAAGTTAACGATGTGCTGTAGGAACAAGGCCTTGCTTCTTTTGGTCCTAAATCTCTCCCCAGTGATCTTTGTGTGATGAGCCCCTAATCATAGTGTTTTGAGAGTGGGAGAAAAGCTTCTTCCTGTCCACTTTCCTCATGACATAGATGATTTATTCACACATCAATCATGTGTCCCCTCAATCACCTTCTTTCCAAATTACAGAGTCCCAAATGTTCTAGCTTTTTTTTTTTTCATATAAAAGGTGTTTGAGCCACCTGGTTATTTCTGGCCCTTTTCCAGCTCTATTATAATCATTTTCAAATATGGTACCCAGAAATGCATACAATATTCCAGATGTGGATGTTCCAGTAAAAGCATCACAATGTTGACAGTTTTATTTTCCGCCTCTTTTCTAATGGTGCCTAACATGGAATTTGACTTTTTCCCAGCTGCCACATTCCAAGCCAACATCTTCACTGAGTCAGCCATTATGACACTAAAATCTTTTTTACCCGGTTTGTTAGAGGACAACTTTTAGAAAAAGAAATATCATTTTTAATCTACAGGGTACCTTATGAACATTACTATGGGTCGACCAAAAGGTGCTATAATAATAATAATAATAATAATAATAATAATAATAATAATAATAATAATAATAATAATAATAATAATAATAATAAAGTTGGAAGGGACCTTGGAGGTCATCTAGTCCAACCCCCTGCTCAAGCAGGAAACCCTACACCATTTCGGACAAATGGCTGTCCAGTCTCTTCTTAAAAACTTCCAGTGTTAGAGGATTTAGCACTTCTGGAGGCAGGTTGTTCCACTGGTTAATTGTTCTAACTGTCAGGAAATTTCTCCTTAGTTCTAGGTTGCTTCTCTCCTTGATTAGTTTCCACCCATTTGCTTCTTGTCCTGCCTTCAGGCGCTTTGGAGAATAGCTTGACTCCCTCTTCTTTGTGGCAGCCCCCGAGATATTGGAACATGCTATCATGTTTCCCCTCGTCCTTCTCTTCATTAAACTAGACATACCCAATTCCAGCAGCCGTTCCTTGTATGTTTTAGCCTCCAGTCCCCTAATCATCTCTGTTGCTTTTCTCTGTACTCTTTCTAGAGTCTCAACATCTTTTTTACATCACGGTGACCAAAACTGGATGCTGTATAAGGCATTTGGTCAGGCAAGACAGAACGAATTCAGGATAAGTTTCCTGGGGAATTGATCTCACCTATAACAACCTGTCAAAAGTTTGACAAGTGAATCTTGTTGATGAATGAGAAATTCCCAGAAAATGACAACAAGAACAACAACAACAAATAGATTATCATTCATCTTTGGTCTCTTGGACCCAAGCAAATGAAGAGAAGGACTACAGGGAACATGATTCTCCTGCTTGAGCAGGGGGCTGGACTAGAAGCCCTCCAAGGTCCCTTCCAGCTCTATTCTATTCTATTCTATTCTATTCTATTCTATTCTATTCTATTCTATTCTATTCTATTCTATTCTATTCTATTCTATTCTATTCTATTGTATGATAGTAGTCTTCCAACTATTTGAGGGGCTGTCACAGAGAAGAGGGGGTCAATCTATTCTCCAAAGCACCTGGCAGCAGGACAAGAAGTAACAGGATGGAAGCTTACCAAAGAGAGAGATTCAACCTAGAATTAAGGAGAAATGTCCTGTCAATGAGAGCAATTAATCATGGCTTGCCTCCAGAGGTTGTGGGTGCTCCAAAGTGGACAACCATTTTTCTGGAGTGGTATAGAATTTCCTGCTTGAGCTGGGAGCTAGACTTGAAGATCTCCCTTCCAACTCCATTATTCTGCTTTTGTAAATGTCCTCTATATGAGTCAATGAGATAGGATTTTCTTTCTTTCTTTCTTTCTTTCTTTCTTTCTTTCTTTCTTTCTTTCTTTCTTTCTTTCTTTCTTTCTTTCTTTCTTTCTTTCTTTCTACCATTTGAATGTTCCAAAGGTATGTTAATGAACTGTCAGAAACAAAGATATTCATAAGCCAAGACAGAATTTTCATCACAACCTTTTAATAAGAAAAGCAGCACACATTTCTTTAAGGTGTAGCTTTGGTTAGCCTTCTTTTAACAGATGAAGACTCATTCACTACAGACCAAATTATTTTGAAATATCTTACCAATAGGGAAAAATAGTCAAAGAGGGTTAATTGGATTTGCTGCCCAGAGTCAATGGCATTGACATGGGCAGCTATGGACGTTGAATAAATAAATAAAATAAAAAATAGAGTACCTTTGAACATGTTCTTCAAAATGATAAGAGTTTCGATCTTAGAATTCACTGGGATGGTAACAGTTTTTTAAAGAATTTAAAATCTATTCATGAATGGACCTACTAAAGAAAATTAACAAATGCTATACCGTATTTCATGAAAAGTAAAGCTTCTAAAATCTCCTTTTTTTTGCAGTGGGAAAAAACTGCTGACTCCCCCCTTCCCCTTTAATTTTTGATACTGAATGAAATGTCTACCTTAATTACGTTATACTTCTATGGGAATTTGGGTTACCCGAAATCCATTCCTACTTAAGAATGAATATTAGCAATAGCACTTAGACTTATATATCACAAAAAAGATGTTGAGAGTTTGGAAAAAAATCAGAGAAGAGCAACTAAGATGATCAAAGGCCTGGAGACTAGAACATACAAAGAATGGCTGCGGGACTTGGGTTTGGCTAGTCTAAAGAAAAGAAGAAATAAGGGAGACGTGATAGCAGTATTCCAGTATCTGAGGGGCTGCCACAAGGAAGAGGGGGTCACATTTTTCACCAGAGCACCAGAGGGAAGGATGAGAAACCATGGTTGGAAACTGATCAAATCATGGGCGCTCCATCACTGGAGGGAGGAAGGAAGGAAGGAAGGAAGGAAGGAAGGAAGGAAGGAAGGAAGGAAGGAAGGAAGGAAGGTGCTTAATAAAGGGTGGAAATGTTCTCCTCTATAGAGAAGAATTCAATAAAATAAAAAATAATAAAGCACATGAACAGAAGGAAAAAATGAAAGAGAAAAAAAGAAAATGCTCAGCATTGAAAAAAATACAAATTGTTGAAATCGTGTCTGATTTAAGTAGGGGAAGCTTCATACACATATAATTAACTATTAGATTGGTGCTCGTAATTATTATTTATGGTATGTGGTATTATTTTTAGAGGCTGCCCAAGTTCTATTTTTCTCCTCAAATGGACCCTTGAAATATTTTACATAATTCTATAAGCCGAAAGTTGCTCCTGAGACGTGCCAATGCTATTTGAAAGAAGAAGGATGCATTTGGAGAATACAAAATATTTGTTGCGGCAAGTAAATATTGTAAAATACTTATGGATGAGAGAGAAATAAATTATCCGATAAATAAATCCAAACATGACCCGTTGCTGTTTTGCAATCCACAATGTGGCTACTCTAAATTCAAATGCTGCACATTATTAGAGTATACAATATTAACAGATTGTATTAGCAGGCATGAAGTACATATGTACAGACAGGCTAAAATTGACCTGGGTCAAAGAAAGATTTATGTGTAGGAAAAAGGCCAAGCTTAACTTTAATCTGGAAATACTTGGGGTTTTTTTTGGCATTTTCGAGTCAATGTTAACTACTGGTGATTACCTGGACAGGTCCCTGCAGTTTTCTTGACGAGGTTTTCAGAAGTAGTTTGCTACTGCCTCTTTCGTCTTGGGGCTGAGGATCAATGACAGGTCCAAGGTCACCCAGAGGATTTTGTGTCTAATTCCCATTTAGAATTCATAGTCTCCTGGTTTTTAGCCTGGTTCCTTAACCACTACACAAAGTATCTCTCAACAACAACAACAACAACAACAACAACAACAACAACAACAACAACAACACAGTGCTGGGCTGCATTAACAGAGGGATAGAATCAAGATCACGTGAAGTATTAATACCACTTTACAATGCCTTGGTAAGGCCACACTTGGAATACTGCATCCAGTTTTGGTCAACACGATGTAAAAAAGATGTTGAGAGTCTAGAAAGTGTGCAGAGAAGAGCAACAAAGATGATTAGGGGACTGGAGGCTAAAACATATAAGGAACGGCTGCTGGAATTGGGTATGTCTAGTTTAACGAAGAGAAGGACGAGGGGGGACATGATAGCAGTGTTCTAATATCTCAGGGGCTGCCACAAAGAAGAGGGAGTCAAGCTATTCTCCAAAGTGCCTGAAGGTAGGACATGAAGCAACAGATGGAAACTAATCAAAGAGAGAAGCAACCTAGAACTAAGGAGAAACTTCCTGACAGTTAGAACAATTAACCAGTGGAACAACCTGCCTCCAGAAGTGGTGAATGCTCCAACACTGGAAGTTTTTAAGAAGAGGCTGGACAGCCACTTGTCCGAAATGATGTAGGGTTTCCTGCCTGAGCAGGGGGTTGGACTCGATGACCTCCAAGGTCCCTTCCAACTTTATTATTATTATTGTTATTGTTATTGTTGTTGCTGTTGCTGTTGCTGCTGTTATTATTATTATTATTATTATTATTATTATTATTATTATTATTATTATTATTATTATTATTATTATTATTATTATTATTAAAAATATACAGAGTAAAAGAGGAGGATGTTTAAGAGATGGGGATGGAATTTAGAACATTTGGACAATATGAAAAGATAACAGAATAACAGAATTAGAAGGGATCTGGAGGTCTTCTTGTCCAACTTCTTCTCAAGAAGGAGACCCTATAGCATTTCAGAAAAAATGGTTGTCCAACCTCTTTTTTAAAACCTCCAGGTTTGGAGCACCCATAACTTCTGGAGGCAAGTCATTCCACTGGTTAATTGTTCTACCTGTCAAGAAATTTCTCCTTAATTCTAGGTTAGTTCTCTCCATCCATTGTTTCTTGTCCTGCCTTCAGATGCTTTGGAAAATAGATTGACCCCCCCCCCCACTTCTTTGTGGCAGCCCCTTAAACATTGGAACACTGCTATCATATCACTCCTAGTCCTTTTTTTAATTAAACTAGATATACTCAATTCCTGCAACTGTTCTTTGTATGTTTCATCCTCCGGTACCCTGATCATCTTTATTGCTTTTTTCTACACTCTTTCTAGACGAGTCTCAACATCTTATTTATATCATGGCGACCAAAACTGGATACAATATTCCAAGTGTGGTCTTACTAAGGCATTATAAGAAATGAATTCAAGAATAAAAGCTATTGGGATAGAACTTGAAAGTTCTAGTCTTAAATCTGTCCCATTGTGGACATCAACTTCCAGAATTCCTCAGCCAGCCATATTTGGAGAATTCTGTTCTACAGGGGGGAAAACCCTGAGGATAAAGTATCTTAGACACTTCCTTAAACTTCAAAAGGAAAGGAAGATACAACATCTAAATAACCAACACACTCAATATCAATATTTTTCTTTTTTTCTCTTTTTTTTTACTATTTGTTCTATGGGTAGCAAAACCACCATCTCCTGTCTTCTTGAGATATTATGTATGGAAAAATTGTTCTGAAAATCACTTTACACTTACAAATGATTTTCAATTGATTTTTTTTAAATGTATTTTCTTGCTTTTTAGCATTGTGTTAAAAGTTCAGAATTATTTACAGGGGCATGAAGCTGAACTCACAGATTGCTGCTGGCTACGCTTATGGGAAGTGGCTTGAGAATGAAGCTGAATAACATCTCCAGGCAAACTGGGAAATGTAGCTAGCAGAAAATGGTGGGAAAAGCCGTCTGTTAGTATGTAGAATTGTCAGTTTTAAAGCTATAAAGGAGGAGGAGGAGGAGGAGGAGGAGGAGGAGAGCAAGAGAAAAAGAAAGAAAGAAAGAAAGAAAGAGGGAGGAGGAGGAGGAGGAGAGCAAGAGAAAAAGAAAGAAAGAAAGAAAGAAAGAAAGAGGGAGGAGGAGGAGGAGGAGGAGAGTAAGAGAAGAAAGAAAGAAAGAAAGAAAGAAAGAAAGAAAGAAAGAAGGAAGGAAGGAAGGAAGGAAGGAAGGAAGGAAGGAAGGAAGGAAGGAAGGAGGAGGAGGAATAGGAGGGGGAGGGGAGGAGGAAGAAGAGGGGAAGGGGAGAAGGAGAAAGAGGAGAAGATTCTGGGGCACATTCTGAAATTAAGTAAGATAAATGGGGGGAAAAGCCATTAGCAAACTTTGGTATTTTCTACACACCAAAGAACCAAAAGAAAAAAAAGAGAGAGATTTTTTTTTCCAGAAATTGGGGGTTAGGATATTGATTGCTTTTTCATAAAGCCCAACAAATTGAATGGAAAGAGAAAAATGGAATTTTTCATAAGAGATGTACCTGGCAAGATTGGGAATAGAGATATGCAAAATCTTCATGCATGAATTCTGCATGAACCTGTACTTATCCACCATTTCTGAGTGGTCCATGCCTGAAGCACACATGGCTATTTTGGCCTACACATGGAATGAAATGGGTCTATTGTTGTTGTTTTCATCTGGGCAGAAATGTTCGAGAGAGAATGGAAGAAAAGCCGAGGACTTTGGTAGCTGATAGCAATAGCAATAGCATTTAGACTTAACATACCACTTCATAGTACTTTACAGTCCTCTATAAGCAGTTTACAGAGTCGGCCTATTGCCCCCAACAATCTGGGTCCTCATTTTACTGACCTTGGAAGGATGGAAGGGTGAGTCAACCTTGAGCTGGTCAGGATCGAACTCCTGGCTGTGGGCAGAGTTAGCCTGCAATACTGCATTCTAACCACTGCGCCACCACAGCTCTTGAGGGATGGATGGAAGGAAGGAAATTGAAGCAGTGGGAAGATTGGGGGTTAGCAGCGAGATAAAACATGGCGGGAGTTGCTAAAAGAAAAGGAAGAAGGAATAATGTGTACTGGATCTACTCTGGAATCTGTTTCAGACCAAACACCCAGAATAGCAAAATTCATCTGGGTTTCAGTTCCTCCAAACCAAGATTCTCCAAACTTGACAACTTTCAGACTTATGGACTTCAACTCCCAGAATTCCCCAGCCAGCCATGCTGGCTGGGGAATTCTGGGGGATGAAGTTCACAAGTCTGAAAGTTGCCAAGTTTGAAGACCCCCTGCTCCAAAGCATAGATGATCCAAAATGGTTGGGCAGAACATCAGGGCTGTGGTGCTTTGTTCTGTGCTTGAAGCAAAGCATATATCCCATTCCTTGCATACCCTTAATTGGAAAAGATATAAAAAAGCAGGGAGATAGGGAATGCGAAAGTGCAAAGTTAAACAACAGAGTGAACTAGGCTTTGTTAAATTGGGGTTCTCCAAAATAAATAATATTGCACCAAATCAATAGAAACAGAAGCAGAACAAGAACTCAAAACACAAATTAAGACTGCCCAAAGCACCTGGAACAGATGGACTCATCTCCAAACAAATTAAATAGGGAGTGTTAACACTCCATTAGAAAATTCACAACTTAATGATAAAGATAGCCAAAAAGCTAATCACGGCTTGACGAATGGAAGGAAGCTGTCAAATTAAGCAATTAAGGGATTTCAATATGTTGTCACCAGTCATCTTAGTGCGGAGTTTTGGTTGAGGGNAAAAAAAAAGATCTTGCAAAGTTGGAATTGATTGATTGAACTTTTTAGTCCCACCCAGTCTGCTGTTACCACCACAGCCACGCCCATCCAATGGGCCACACCTACCCAATGGGCCACACCCACCCGGCACCCGACGATGCATAAGTGGGTTTTGGGTTGCAGTTTGGGCACTCGGTCTCTAAAAGGTTCGCCATCACTGATATAGTTCATATAAAGAGTTATATGAAAGCTTCAGTTGACAACTTTATAATGCCTTGGTAAGGCCACATTTGGAATAATCTATCCAGTTTTGGTCGCCACGATGTAAAAAAAGATGTTGAGACTCTAGAAAGAGTGCAGAGAAGAGCAACAAAGATGGTCAGGCTAAAACATACAAGGAATGATTGCTGGAATAGAGTATGTCTAGTTTAATGAAAAGAAAGTCTAGTGGGGTGACATAATAGCAGTGTTCCAATATCTTAGGGCAGTGATGGCGAATCTTTTAGAGACCGAGTGCCCCAAAACTGGCCCCGCCCCCACTCCACCCCCTGCCCCGCCCCTGCTCTGCCCCCCCATCTCCTGCCCCGCCTGCCCACAGGACCACTCACTGCCTCCAGGGCCCACTGCAGATCACCCAGGCAGCCCAGCAGCGCTATGGCGGCCACACTCTCTGCCCGTGCCCTGCAGCATCAACTGCATGATGGGGTGTGAGGGCAGAGTCTTGTCTACGCTGCCTGGCTGCCATGTCCTTGGCTGTGCTGCTCCGTGTGGGCCACGCTCGAGGGCAACTCTCCTTCAGGGGGGCTGCTGGAGAGGAGGGGGTTGCGGGGGGAGGCAACAGGGGGGGCAACAGCACGTGTGCCCACAGAGAGGGCTCCGAGTGCCACCTCTGGCACCCATGCCATAGGTTCGCCACCACTGTCTTAGGGGTTGCCACAAAGAAGAGGGAGTCAAGCTATTCTTCAAAGCATGAGAAACAAGGTTATTGTAACCAGAGCTGATAAAGAATTGGCGGGCTGGAGAACTGGAGAGGAAGCCTGCACTTCAAGTTAATTGGGGAATGTGATATATGACGGTTAATTGAAGGAGGGAATTGTGCTTTGATACTATGTAAATAAGGCCCCCCTCATACAGGATCTTATTCTGGAGGGGGGCGCGGACCTGGCAGGTATTACTGAGACCTGGCTGGGCGTAGAAGGTGGAGTACCACTAGTAGACATCTGCCCGCCGGGTTTTCAGGCATTCCATCAGCCAAGGACCCGGGGTAGGGGCGGGGGGGTGGCGGCCATTATAAGGGAGAGCCTTTGTC
>NW_015388980.1:0-1463 GCF_001527695.2 Protobothrops mucrosquamatus
CATAGTTCCCCCATGCTGGCTCAGGAATTCTGGGAGTTGAAGTCCAGGAGTCATGAGGGCCATAGTTCCCCCATGCTGGCTCAGGAATTCTGGGAGTTGAAGTCCATGAGTCATGAGGGGGCCATAGTTCCCCCATGCTGGCTCAGGAATTCTGGGAGTTGAAGTCCACGAGTCATAAAAGAGCCAAGGTTGCCTACCCCTGTCCTAGACCCACCAGCAAATTTGCTCAAAAGCTTAGTGAAAACTTAAAAACAGTTCAAGGCAGAGCAAAAAGACACAGCGAGGAGGTGTAAAAATGCCAGAAAGATGCTATAAACAGAGGCATAGAATCAAGATCACGCGAAATATTAGTACTGCTTTATAAAACCCTAGTGAGGCCACACCTGGAATACTGCAGCCAATTTTGGCCACCATATCACAAAAGGGATGTTGAGACTTTGGAAAACATTCAGAGAAGAGCAACTAAGATGATCCAAGGCCTGGAGACTAAAACATACGAAGAACGGCTGCAGGACTTGGGTTTGGCTAGTCTAAAGAAAAGAAGAAACAGGGGGACATGATAGCAGTATTTCAGTATTTGAGGGGCTGCCACAAAGAAGAGGGGGTCAACTTATTCTCCAAAGCACCAGAGGGCAGGACGAGAAACAGTGATTAGAAACTGATCAAGGAGGGAAGCAACCTGGAATTGGGAAGAAACTGACAGTGAGGACAATCAACCAGTGGAACAGCTTGCCACCAGAGGTTGTGGGTGCTCCACCACTGAAGGTTATTAAAGAACAAGAAAGGTGGGGATGAACATATAAGAAAGAAAGAAATCATAAATAAATGATCAACAGTGAGCAGATACAGAGCCTTCAGAAGTTGTGGGTGCTCCATCACTGGTGTTTTTTAGGAAGAGACTAGACAGTCACTTGTCTGTGATGGTATAGGTTCTCCTGCTTGAGCAGGGGGCTGGACTAGAAGACCTCCAAGGTCCCTTCCAGCTCTATTCTATTCTATTCTATTCTATTCTATTCTATTCTATTCTATTCTATTATTTCCATTCTATATATTCCTATTCTGTTCTATTCTATTCTATTCTGTTCTGTTCTGTTCTGTTCTGTTCTGTTCTGTTCTGTTCTGTTTTGGTCTGGTCTGGTCTGGTCTGGTCTGGTCTAGTTTAGTCTAGTCTACTTCTCAAGACCATGGCTCATAAGATAAGGTGAAAGCAACAACAAAAATAGACATTTTTCCCACACAGGTTCAAAAATGAAGTGGAAATACATAGCATAAGAGCTGCTCAGTTAAGACACTAAAATGCTAACCACAATACAAAGAATTATTCAACTCCTATATTGGTTCAGTCTTCTGTAACAAGAGAGTATGCTTTTCAACAGACCATTGTGAAGATCAACACAAAGGGAAAACATCGAAAGTCCAAACTGACAGAAACACGGTAGGGAATACCTCTTTACTTTGAATAG
>NW_015388980.1:4494-13774 GCF_001527695.2 Protobothrops mucrosquamatus
CTATCTATCTATCTATCTATCTATCTATCTATCTATCTATCTATCTATCTATCTATCTATCTATCTATCTATCTATCTATCTATCTATCTATCTATCTCACTCTACCTCCCTCTCTAGAAAAAAAGAATCCGCTCCTAATAGCTAAGCATGGAAAGAGATGGATCTGAAGTTTTAAATGTGGTCACGCTCGGAATTCTGCTTCCAGTTCTGATTACTACGATACAAAAACGATGCTGAGGTTCTAGAAAGAGATTAAAGAGAAGAGCATCAAAGAGCATCTGTTATTTCGTTACATCCCTCCTAATTTCCCTAATAATTATTTCCCCCCCCCCTCAAAAAAAACCACTACCCTGATAAATGCTATTTTCGACCGGAGAACTTCAGGGCAAGATTCAGAAACTCAGAAATAAACCGGGTTGTTGTTTGTTTCACAGTTTGTTCACTGTGGGAGGAGAAGGGTGTGAACAGTCCACAATCAGGAGGGGTCCGCTAGCAGTTTTTCTGACTAAGAAATTATATTCAGAGGCATCAGATGTAGCTCACCAACACTTATGCCTTTTAATAAAAGTTGCCAATTGGAAAAAAAAGGTGCTGCACGACCATTTGTTCAAGAATTTCTGATTTAAGGGGGAAAATAGATTGGCTTTGGAGACTGGACATATTGTATTCAATCAATCAGTAATTGATAAGAGATAGTTTAAATTAAAGTAACAAACTAGGATATTTGATCCGGGGCAAATTAGGGTTAATATTTGGGATGACTGGGGATTGAAGCCGTGGTAAGTTTTGTACGAGTTGATTACAATAAGAGTTTATTAACAGAGGGTTTTTGCAATTTTAACTTTGTCTTTCTCTTATTACTGTTCACAATTTGTATTACTTTCATATTTTTACATAGCCGGACTTATTGTATTCAATCAATCAGCAATTAAAGAAGCAAACTTAGATATTTGATCTGGGACCAATTAGGGTTAATATTTGGGACGATTGGGGATTTAAGCCATGGTAAATTGTGTACGAGTTGGTTACAATAAGAGTTTGTTAACAGAGGGTTTTGCAATTTTAATTTTCTTTGTCTTTCTCTCATTACTGTTCACAGTTTTTACTACTTTTGTATTTTTACATAACATGTTCGTTGTTATTGGGTTTTTTTCCTGTTAACCACTTTGTTATGACTATAGTTTAGAGGTGGCAGGCTAACCATTTTTAAGTGGATCTAGTAGTTTAATAGTTTAACATTCTTTCGGCCTTTTTCACCGGGGGGTGGGGTGGAAAACCAACATTGCTGTATTATACTAATCAGCATTCAACTAGGAAGGATGTTATGTGTATTCGTGTTAGGTTTTTTTTTTAAAGACCTTTTTTTGTTAATGTCTTTTTTGTTGTGTGTGGGTTTTTTTTTTAATATTTTGGCATTTTGTATTTTAATCTTAGAATAAACTAAAAATGTTCATTAAAAAAGAAGAATTTCTAATTCGAGAAGAATTCAAATGGCTACGGATCCTACATCAGCAGATCCTAAGGCAGGGGTAGGCAACCTTGGCTCTTTTATGACTCGTGGACTTCAACTCCCAGAATTCCTGAGCCAGCTGTGCTGGCTCAGGAATTCTGGGAGTTGAAGTCCACGAGTCATAAAAGAGCCAAGGTTGCCTACTCCTGTCCTAAGGCATTATAAACTCTCCCTTCTAAAGTTGGACTTCTCCCTGCTTGGATGGGGCATGTCTGAAATGCAAATATGGAAACTGGGAATCGTTGCTTGCATCACGTGCCCGGTTGTGTGAAACAGGACGGGCAGCGAAGGGCATGAAAGCAAACACGGCGGACTCCCAGCATGCTGGGTGCTGTGGGGGAGGGCTAGATGCAGCCAGATTTCTAGCATATTGTGCTCAAAATGGCTTATATGCTGGAAAAGCACAGCTACAAAACCGGAAATAGGCTACAGGCGGTCGTGGTTTAGCGACCGTGCCCAGGTATTGCGCAACAGGTGTCAAAATGAAGTCAGAGGCACGACATGAATTTGTAGTTTTATATAAATAACTATATTTTACATCAATCTTTGCAGCAAACAAGATCGTCGGGCAAAGGGGAGCATCCTGAGGTAAATCACAGGGCATACAGAGGACACAAAAAGGCGGGAAAAAGGAATCTCCCCCTCCACACGCACAGCAACCAATCAGAGCACAGATTGCCTCACGCAGGAGGTAGCGCTCTGGTACCAAACAACCACAACTGTGTGTTCAGGCACAATGCACAATCCCACTGCTCCAGCTCCTAAATTTAAATATCTTTTTTTTTGGGGGTTTTAACCCTTTGATCATTTATTTGTTTCCCGAAACGTATAGAAGACAACTGTATGGACTGAGAACTCTTGGTGTGAAGTCTCACTATAGCTGCCGGGTAAGAAAATTCCTTGGATTTAAATATCTTAATAGCCGGCTTCGTTTAAGCAACTCTCCGAATGTACGACAAGGTTGAAAAAAATATATTTTTGTGACCAAATCCTCACATTTACAATTTTCACAAGGTTGGAAAGCTGAAGGAAGATAGTAAGCCCAGTTGTGGTTTCATTTAGTGACTGCTTTGTATAATGACTGAAATGCTGGTCCCGAGTGTAATAGCTAAACGAGGATGATCTGTATTTGGAATCTTTCTAGGGGTCAAGACTACATAAAAATGGGCTGTGAAGGATATGTAGGTGACTTTGTGCCAATCACCAGGAGGCTGTGTTCTAGTCTTACTTTCAGCATGAAAGCTGACTGGGTGACTTTGGACCAATCACCAGGAGACAGTGAGTTCTAGACCCGCCTCAGGCATGAAAACTGACTGAGTGACTTTAGGCCCATCACCAGGAGACAGTGAGTTCTAGTTCCGCCTTAGGCATGAGAGCTGACTGGATGACTTTGGACCAATCACCAGGAGACAGTGAGTTCTAGTCCCGCCTCAGGCATGAAAGCTGACCGGGTGACTTTGGACCAATCACCAGGAGACAGTGAGTTCTAGTTCCGCCTCAGGCATGAAAGCTGACTGAGTGACTTTAGGCCCATCACCAGGAGGCAGTGAGTTCTAGTCCTGCCTCAGGCATGAAAGCTGACCGGGTGACTTTGGACCAATCACCAGGAGACAGTGAGTTCTAGTTCCGCCTCAGGCATGAAAGCTGACTGGGTGACTTTAGGCCAATCACCAGGAGACAGTGAGTTCTAGTCCTGCCTCAGGCATGAAAGCTGACTAAGTGACTTTAGGCCCATCACCAGGAGACAGTGAGTTCTAGTCCTGCCTCAGGCATGAAAGCTGACTGAGTGACTTTAAGCCAATCACCAGGAGACAGTGAGTTCTAGTTCCGCCTCAGGCATGAAAGCTGACTGAGTGACTTTAGGCCCATCACCAGGAGACAGTGAGTTCTAGTCCCGCCTCAGGCATGAAAACTGACCGGGTGACTTTGGACCAATCACCAGGAGACAGTGAGTTCTAGTTCTGCCTCAGGCATTAAAGCTGACTGGATGACTGTGGGCCAATCTCCAGGAGACAGTGAGTTCTAGTCCCGCCTCAGGCGTGAAAGCTGGCTGGGCGACTTTGAGCAAGTTCCTCTCCCTCAGCCCAACCCACCTCACAGAATTATTATGGTGGACAAAACTGAAGGAGGAAGGAATATTAGCTAACTTTGAGTTATTTATAGAAAATAGTAAATGTGGGATAAAAATAAATAAAAATGTAACACTGATGTTCCATCTAACCTGGGCAATAAGTTAGGTTTATGGTCAAGGCAGATGCACTTATTCATTGGTTCAGTTTAGCTGCCACCCAACTCCTGACTGACTTTACATGGCTCACAAAACAACACAACATGAAAAATAACCATCTCCATAAAACAATAAACAGATGGCAGATCTGGGCAAGGCATTAAACAGATGCCACACACGCAGCAGGACCTCCCACCATCCTTACTCAGAGCTTGGGAGAAGATCCAGGTGTTGAAAGTTCTCCAGAGCATCATCAGTTCTGGAGTCACTCAGACAAAAGCCAGTAAAATCGTAATTTAAAGTCCTTGACTTACAGCTCTTTGCTTAGTGACTATTTGAAGTTACAATGCCACTGAAAAAAGATGGCTTGCGACCGTTTTTCACACTTACGACCGGTGCACCATCTCCATAGTCACATCATCAAAACAGCAGTGATTCACTAGTAAGGCCACACCTGGAATACTGCAGCCAATTTTGGTCACCATATTCCAAAAAAGATGTTGAGAGTTTGGAAAAAGTTCAGAGAAGAGCAACTAAGATGATCCAAGGCCTGGGGACTAAAACATATGAAGAATGGCTGCAGGACCTGGGTTTGGCTAGTCTAAAGAAAAGAAGAAATAGGGGAGACATGATAGCAGTGTTCCAGTATTTGAGGGGCTGCCCCAAAGAAGAGGGAGTCAAGCTATTCTCCAAAGCATTAGAGGGCAGGACAAGAAACAATGGATGGAAACTGATCAAGGAGAGAAGCAACCTGGAACTAAGGAGAAACTTCCTAACAGTGAGGACAATTAACCAGTGGAACAGCTAGCCACCAGAATTTGTGGGTGCTTCATCACTGGAGGTTTTTAAGAGGAGACTGGACATTCACCTGTCTGTGACAGTATAGGTTCTCCTGCTTGAGCAGGGGTTTGGACTAGAAGACCTCCAAAGTCCCTTCTATTCTATTCATGGGGCCTTTGAACTCTGGTGCTGGAGAAGACTCCTGCGAGTTCCCTGGACTGCAAGGCGATCAAACCGGTCAGTCCTGGAGGAGATCAACCCTGACTGCTCTTTAGAAGGCCAGATCCTGAAGTTGAAACTCAAGTATTTTGGCCAGCTAATGAGAAGGAAGGACTCCCTGGAGAAGAGCCTGATGCTGGGAAAGATGGAGGGCAAGAGAATGAGGTGGCTGGATGGAGTCACTGAAGCAGGAGGCGTGAGCTTCAATGGACTCCAGAAGATGGTAGAGGACAGGAAGGCCTGGAGGAACGTTGTCCAGGGGGTCATGATGGGTCGGACACGACTTCGCAACTAACAATAACAACAAGACACCCCTTTATCCCAACTGCTCCAGGCAGATTGAGAAAACTCATAATTATGCTTCAGGTAGAAAGCTGCAAATAATTGGATAAAACAAGCAGAATGTAACCGACTAAAATCACCTTTGATCAAGAGAACAAGCGAAGTCTTACATTTAGGCAGGAAAAACCAAAGACACAAATACAGATTAGGGGAAACCTGGCTCAAAAACAGCAACTGTGAGAGGGACCTTGGAGTCCTAGTGGATGATCACTTGACTATGAGTCAGCCGTGTGCAGCAGCAGCCAAAAAAGCTAATACAATCCTGGGTTGTATAAACAGAGGCATAGAATCAAGATCACACAAAGTGTTAGTACCACTGTATAAAGCCCTAGTGAGGCCACACCTGGAATACTGCAGCCAATTTTGGTCACCGTATCGCAAAAAAGATGTTGAGAGTTTTGAAAAAAATTCAGAAAAGAGCAACTAAGATGATCCAAGGATTGGAGGCTAAAACATACAAAGAACAGCTGCGGGACTTGGGTTTGGCTCGTCTAAAGAAAAGAAGAAATAGGGGCGACATGATAGCAGCGTTCCAGTATTTGAGGGGCTGCCACAAAGAAGAGGGGGTCAAGTTGTTCACCAAAGCACCAGAGGGAAGGATGAGAAACAATGGTTGGAAACTGGTCCAAGAGAGAAGCAACCTGGATTTAAGGAGAAACTTAAATCAACAATCAACAATCAACCAGTGGAACCGCTGGCCTCCAGAAATCGTGGGCGCTCCATCACTGGAGGTTTTTAAGAAGAGACTGGACAATCACCTGTCTGAAATGCTATAGGTTCTCCTGCTTGAGCAGGGGGCTGGACTAGAAGATCTCCAAGGTCCCTTCCAGCACTATTCTATTTTAAAAATGGTGATTGAATATAAGTAGTTCTTCCTATTCTCTCCCCTCAGGACCCTTTTTATATTTTTAAATTATACAATTTCCAAAAGTTTGGAATCAGCAGAAGTCGGGGTCCTGCAAGGTACGGTAAAAGAAGTCAAGATGGCACTCATGAGGGTGAGTTCAAAACTCACTGCAGATTTTTAAGAAGAGACTGGACAGCCACCTGTCTCTTGCCCGAGCAGGGGGTTGGACTAGAAGACCTCCAAGGTCCCTTCCAACTCTGTTATTCTGTTATTTTTCCCGTTTCTGCCCATAAACCTTTTTGTTCAAACTTGCTGGACTTGAAGGAGACTTAACATAAGTAAACCTTAGATGACCCACAACAAACCAGCTTCAACCTGAACCTTGGTTTATTGCAACAAATCATCGTTAAGAGAAGAGACACACTTTGTCTCAGTTCAGGCAACACAACCCATTCTGGTTTATAACAAGAAGAGAGAGAGAAAAACAAACTTCTCAACTTTGGGAAGCAGACGAAGAACAGAGGAACAATCTAAGCCATAGCCGGATCATGGCTTATTCCCGCAAGGATAAGCCAGGGTTTAGATGAACCAAGAGGAAAAAGAGAGGAGTAAATAAGATTAAGGAGGGGGGAGCTGTAGCTGAAATTGTCCGGGTGCCTTCTAGAAGTGCGGAGGCCGCCAAACAATTGGGAGTTCTTGGCGGACGTCAACTTGTGAAGGTGGACGTGAAGAATGAAGGGCAGAAAAAACATTGACTTGGGAGATCTCTTGGATCGTGACCAACTGATGACCAAGTTGGCCAAACCTTGCTTACTTAGATAACGGTCCCCTCCCTCCCTCCTTCCTTCCCCTCCAACAAATGGGATAAGGGAGCAACTTGATGGCTTGGACGATGTGACGGTTCCCACTGTGGACAACCATCTTGTCCACCATCCTTTCAGATCTTCTCCTGCCCCAATTCTTCTGGCCTCCTGCCAGCTTAGATACCCTTGTACTTTGAAAGCCACTTCAGTGCAGATGTTTCCATGGCAACTAGTGGACCAAATACATTAGTGTTTCTAATAATAAACCCATCTCGGAAAAACCTGCTTTTTACCAGGAAACCTCCACTCGCCCATCCCCACGATCTTCTCTTTGCCCTTCCTGGTTGGGGAGAAGAAACAAAGAGGAGAACCTCGGAAGAACTTCCAGGAGCTCAACCCAGAAGGACGGGGGGAAAACCGAGAGTCACCCGAGGGATGTCGGATGGAGAGGGGAGATTTTTAACTTGACCCAGAACAAGCAGCCGACTTTGTTAAATCCAGAAACGAAGCTAACCTTTAGAAAAACAAACAACCCAAGCCAAAAATCCATTATCTACATTCCTTCACCCAAACTTCTGATCTTGACAAAGCCAGTTTTAACAATTTCCGTTTCTAAAACCTACGGAGAAGGGCTGCAGGGTCTGGAGTTTGGCTAGTCTAAAGAAAATAGGGGTGACATGATAGGAGTCTTCCAGTGTTTGAGGACCTGCCCCAAAGAAGAGGGGGTGAAATTATTCTCCAAAGCATCTGAAGGCAGGACAAGAAACAATGGTTGGAAACTGACCAAAGAGAGAAGCAACCTGGAATTAAGGAGAAACTTCCTGACAGTGAGGACAATTAACCAGTGGGACAGAAGTTGCCTTCAGAAATCGTGGGAGCTCCATCCTAGGAGATTTTTAAGAAAAAACTGGACAGTCACTTGTCTGAAATGGTATAGGTTCTCCTGCTCGAGCAGCAGGCTGGACTAGAGGACCTCCCAGGTCCCTTCCAGCTCTTTTCTATTGTAATGTTCTTGAATAATATTCTGCCCCAACTTTCTACACAGATTCCCACCATTCCTGGAAAGACGCATCTGGGCAAAATCTACACCAAAACTTCTGTTCTTTGGGGCCAGACCAAAGCTTTGCACCTCACACCCCACCCCCCAAAAAATGGTGTAGAGGGTGAAGAAGGCATCCAGACCTTAGAGACCACCAAAAGTACATCAGATCGTTGGAGGCCAATTTTGAAGTTGAAGCTGGACGCCGGCCATCTGGTGGAGAAGGAGTTAAACTCCCAGCCCTGCTTCAAAAGGACTAAGGAGGCCACCTCCAGCCTTCAACCTGTCTGCTGCAAATCTCAAAAACCAGGCCTGGATACCCGGAGGAGCATCTCAACATTGCCTGACCCCATCTGCAACCCTCCCCCACCAAGCAAAGCCAGCCCCCAGCCCACCCACCGCTCCCAGGAGCCCAGACTTGGCTGAGAATGGGGGTCAAAAAGGCAGAGGCTGGGCCCCACCGAAGGAAAAGGTGACATTTTAATGCAGTCAGGATCCCCCCCCCCGAGATTATTCAGGTCACTGGTTCTCAAAGAGAGCCAGGAGAAGGGGGTTGGCCTCTCCTAGAGATAACGCACCTCCTCGCAAGGTGCAAGATTGTGCAAGGCTGCCGACGCGCGGCTCGGAGATGTGCAAAGGCTGGCTTTGGTCTAGCGAAGCTGGGCATGCATGCAGTCACGGTCGCCCCGACACGCGAAGCTTTACGATGCACCCGCCGAGAGAGAGAGAGAGACACACACACACAGAGAGACACACACCCCAACTCTGCCACACGCAGGCGTGCACTGAGCGAGCTGGAAATGTCACAGGCTGGACCGTATTTTCTTCTTCTTCTTTTTTTTTTCCTTCCTCCCTTTCTTTCTTTCCCTCCTCCACCTTTTTGGGCAGAAGCCCAGGGGTTCGTCTCCCGCTCTGGCTGTCTAGCTGGCAGAGAGATGCTCCTTTGGCAGGGACTTACCATGTCAGCAGCAATCTGGGCTAAGATGGCGAAGGTAGAGACTCGGTCACAGAAGCATTTGGTTCGGAAAGGATCCACGGGGACGGTTCGGCAGCCCCTCCAGGACCAGGCGCCAAGCTGAGATGGAGAGAAGGAGGAAGAAGAGGAGGAGGAGGAGGAGGTGGTGATGGAGGAGGAGGAGGAGGGTCTGTGAAAGGAGGGAGGAGGGGGTAGCGAGTGCAGAGGGGGGAGAGAGAGACACAGAGAGAGAGACACACACACACACACACGGGCACACAAGGGGGGGAGAGACAGAGAGAGAGAGAGAAAAAAGGGGACGACAGGAGGGGTAAGAGAAAACAAGCATCACCAACACATTGCTGAAGGAAACATCGCAACCACAACCAGCCTCCCACCCCCTCCAGTGCCCACGGCGTACGTGGCCCTCCCTTTCTCCCCCCCCTCCAAAGCAGCAAGGAATGCAGAAACAGAGGCAACAACATCCCCCCCCCTCAAAAGTGACTTTGAATCTACCTGGATGCCACTCCGATTCCTCCCGTCCTTCTCCTGCTGCT
>NW_015388980.1:16908-20669 GCF_001527695.2 Protobothrops mucrosquamatus
TTCAGCTCTCTTTCAATGTATTTTCTTTTTGTTTTTAACTTGCATCTAACATCTAGTCAAACATGCATTTATCTGAGTAAATATTTAGCCGATATATTTCAGTTAAATGCTTCATCCCGGCCGCTCTGGGTAGCTTACTGAAACATAAAAATAAGGGATAATAAAATAAAATAAAATCTCTCCACTGACATGGTAAAAGCCTGCAACGTGAGTTGGAAGGGGGGCTAAAGGAATTGCTCTGATCAGCAGTTTTGGAGTGTTTTACGATCGTGCACCAAGGCAAATCTCGTCCTTTGATTGCAACGTTATCCTTTGATTATTATTATTTTTTGCACCTTTGCAATGTTTTGCAATGTTGTATGCTCCTTGCCTCAAACAAACAAACAAAAATGAAACGTGTCTTCAAACAGATACTTTTCCTCAGGGTTGCACATTCCCCCCCCCCCTCTCTCTCTCTCTGTGTGTGTGTGTGTGTGTGTGTGTGTTTGTGGATGGATAGATGGATGGATGGAGATGAGTAGATGGATGGATGGATGAATGGTGAGAAAGAGAAAGGAAGAAACGGGAGAGAGAGATGGAAAGATGATAGATGATAGATGATTGATAGATAGATAGATAGATAGATAGATAGATAGATAGATAGATAGATAGATAGATAGATAGATAGATAGATAGATATCCACCCACCCATAATCCACCTACCTACCTACCTACCTACCATCTATCTATCTATCTATCTATCTATCTATCTATCTATCTATCTATCTATCTATCTATCTATCTACCTATCTACCTACCTACCTACCTACCTACCTACCTATCTACCTATCTACCTATCTACCTACCTACCTATTCAGCCATTTATCTGAAATGGTGTAGGGTTTCCTGCCTGAGCAGGGGGTTGGACTAGATGACCTCCAAGGTCCCTTCCAACTTTATATTATTATTATTATTATTATTATTATTATTATTATTATTATTATTATTATTATTATTATTATTGATCATCGCACAGTCAGCCAGATGTTCAGACTGGATTTGGCATTTTGTCTACCTTTCAAGTCCTTCCCAAGGACCTGGGATAGGCAGATGTGGACGTTTGATGGTATTACAGATATCGTCGCAGGATGGAAGCAGTTCCTAGTAAGGCCGCCTTTTGCAATTGACTAATGGCGAATTTGTCAATGCCAATGGTGTTCAAGTGGTGCTCCAGTTGTTTTGGGATTACACCCAAGGTGCCTATTACTATTGGTACTACCTTTGCTTGCTTTTGCCACAGTCTTTCTATTTCTATTTGTAGGTCTCTGTATTTTGTTATCTTCTCCAGTTCTTTCTCGTCTATTCTGCTGTCTCCAGGCACTTCCACGTTCACTATCCAGACTTTTTTGTCTTTCTTATCGACAATTGTTTATTACTATTATTACTACTACTACTACTACTACTACTACTACTACTACTACTACTACTACTACTACTACTATTATTATTATTATTATTATTATTATTATTATTATTATTATTATTAATCCATCTACCTATCATCTATCATTTATCTATTGCCTGCCTATATCTATTATTTACTATCTGAATAAACCAGGATGAACAGTCTGGAGGCTAAATTGTATGATGGATGGATAAAGGAACTAGGTATGTTTAGCCTAATGAGAAAGCTGTCATCTGTCACTTGAGGGGCTGTCACAGAGAAGAGGGGGTGAAGCCCCTGAAGGCAGGACAAGAAGCAACAAATGGAAACTAACCAAGGAAAATATGGAATGGAATGAATGGAAAAAATGGAATGGAATAGAAAAAAATGTAATGGAATGGAATGCAATGCAATGGAATGGAATGGAGTGGAATGGAAAATATGGAGTGGAGTAGAAAATATGCAATTGGAATAGAAAATATGGAATGGAATATGGAATGGAATATGGAATAGAATAGAATAGAATAGAATAGAATAGAATAGAATAACGAATGGAATAAGGAATGGAATAAGGAATAGAATAAGGAATGGAATAAAGAATAGAATAGAATAGAATAGAATAGAATAGAATAGAATAGAATAGAATAGAATAGAATAAGGAATGGAATAAGGAATGGAATAAGGAATGGAATAGAATAAGGAATGGAATAAAGGATAGAATAGAATAGAATAGAATAGAATAGAATAGAATAGAATAGAATAGAATAGAATAACGAATGGAATAAGGAATGGAATAAGGAATAGAATAGAATAAGGAATGGAATAAAGGATAGAATAGAATAGAATAGAATAGAATAGAATAGAATAGAATAGAATAGAAAATATGGAATGGAATGGAATAGAATAGAATAGAATATGGAATGGGAATAGAATATGGAATGGAAATAGAACAGAATAGAATAACTTTATTGTCACTTTAAACGTACACTAATCAGCATACATTGAAATGAAATTTCGTTGCCTTCCACTCTCACAGGGTAACTCCCTCCAACATACGCTGCATAAACATGACAAAAGATGATGCATATACCTAGTCCAACTCAGCCCTCCTCCCCTCCCCGCTGAAGCAGGAGACCCTCTACCACTCCAGACAAGTGGCTATCCAGTCTCTTCTTAAGAACCTCCAGGGACAAAGCCCCCTAGAACATTAAATATATTAAAAAACATCAAAACGTTCTAAATAAACCACTTCTAAATAAACTGGCAGATGCGTTCATTCCCCGGCGGCCGTGAAAACGGGCGGTTGCGTTCCTTTGTGAAGCCCCTTTCCGTACAGCCTTGGCTGGAGGCAAAATGTAGCTGTGCCTGCCAGAGTCTGCATTTTTCAAATATCTCATTTTTCAAATATCAAAGATATGATTTCTTTGACGATCCAAAGATACACACACGCGCGGGCAACATAGATCCAGGGGAAAATGGGCAAATGTCAGCAGGTGGGTTTTTTTTTTCCAGAAACCCACTTTTTTTACATGTCTGGGACCGGCTGAACTCTACTTTTGCTCACTGCAAGGCCAAAGATGAGTTTCTCCCTTGCCTCTCTGGAAGGAGCACAAGGCCTATCGTCCCCAGCCAGCGCGGGGGGGGAGAGAGTGTCGTTAATCTAACCCATCTGGGATGCAGATGACCAAAGGAGGCAGCCACGGGACAGAGAGCGGAGGCGATCCAGGTAGTCCTCGACTTACAACAACTGAGCCCCCCCTTTTGGTTGTTAAGCGAACCATTTGTGAAGTGAGCTTTGCCCCACTTGAACAGCTCCCTTGCCACCGTTGTTAAGCGAATCACTGCAGTAGTTAACTAGTGGTTAAGTAGTAGTAAAGCCAGGAACACCGTTGTTAAGTGAATCTGGCTTCCCGCCTTGACTTTGCAGGTCAGAAGATCGTAAAACGGGATCAGGTGATCCCGGGACGCTGCGGGCCGTCATAAATACGAATCAGTTGCCAAGGGTCTTGATCTTTTGATCAGGTGACACACACACACCCCGGGATCCTGCAACGGTGGCACGTGTGGAGAAACCCTCCTAAGTCGCTTTTTTTCAGTGCCGTTGTAACTTCAAACGGTCACTAAACGAGCGACTGTAAATTGAGGACAATCTGGAAAAAGGAAATGGATAAAGATAGGGCTGGTCGCCCGGCTCCAACTCCTGCGGGCAAACTTTGAATTAAAAGTCGTCTGCAATCTTTCACGGCACCAATCATGCTCCTGTGTCCTGCTTATTTAATGCTTCCGTTGTTGGGTTTAGAATTTAGAATAGAATAGGAGCTGGAAGGGACCTTGGAGG
>NW_015388980.1:22978-25172 GCF_001527695.2 Protobothrops mucrosquamatus
AGCTTTCCTTCCATCAATCAGAATAGAGCTGGAAGGGACCTTGGAGATCTCCTAGTCCAACCCCCTGCTCAGGCAGGAGACCCTATATCATTTCAGACAAATGGCTGTCTAGTCTCTTCTTAAAAACCTCCAGTAATGGAGGACCCACAACTTCTGAAGGCAACTTCTGTTCTACTGATTCATTGTTCTGTCAGGAAATGTCTTCCTTAGTTCCAGGTTGCTTCTCTCCTTGATGAGTTTCCATCTGTTGCTTCTTGTCCTGCCTTCAGGTGCTTTGGAGAACAGGTGGACCCCCCCCTCTTCTTTGAGGCAGCCCCTCAAATATTGGGAGAGTGCTATCATGTCCCCCCTAGTCCTTCTTTTCTCTAGTCTAGCCAAACCCCAATCCTTCAACCGTTCGTCATATGTTTTAGTCTCCAGGCCTTTAATCATCTTAGTTGCTCTTCTCTGCACTTTTTCCCAAAGTCTCAACATCTATTTTATAATGTGATGACCAAGAATGGATGCAGGGTTCCAGGTGTGTGTGGTCCTTACTCATCCCAACCAATCCCATGCATTCTGATAAACCACCTTGATTTATAAACAATCTTCAGCTGCTTTGAGCTGATAGGATTCTTGCTGGCTTTCCGGTCTCGTTCATTGCCTTCTCAATTCCTGCAGAAACCCACCATCAATCAAAGCCCCAAAGGCACCAGGTGCAATTTTCTCTCATTCGCTGTTGAGGATCGTTGTGGCTCAAAGCTGATGGCGTCCAGCTGTTCCCAGGTGTTCCACCCTCCCCACCATCCAGTGGGGGACTGATTGCTGGCTTTGGTGCATGCTACAAGATGGGGTTGTGTTCTGATGGCAGACCACAATGAGAAGATGGGGCGAAACATTTTATTTGTTACGAAATTTACGGAGAAAATTTACGTGGTCGCCCAACTCACTCACAGCGACTCTAGCTGGCTTGCTGAAAGAAAACGCCAACACAAAAGCCAATAAACCCTTCAGTCCCTTGGTGAGAAGAATCAAACCAACTGTTTGATGCTCTCTCTCTCTCTCTCTCTCTCTCTCTCTCTCTCTCTCTCTCTCTCTCTCTCTCATTCTCAATCAAACCAACTGCTTGATGGGCTCCATTCTCTCTCTTTCTCTTTCTCTTTCTCTTTCTCTGTTTCTGTCTGTCTGTCTGTCTCTCTCTCTTATTCTCTCTCCCTCTCATTCTCAATCAAACCAACTGCTTGATGGGATCCATATCAACCTGGGGTCGTCAGGCCCCTTGGCAGAAGCAGGTCTTCAGGGCTTTTTAAAATAGTGTCAAATTAGGGTCCATATTATCTCTGCAGGGATGATGCTCCACAGAGAGGGAGCCACCATGGAGAAGGCCCTTCTTCTTGGTCCCACCAGATGGGCCTCCTTAAGAGAGGGGACTCATAACATACTTCTCCCTCTCTCCCTCTCTCTCTCTCTCTCTCTCTCTCTCTCTCTCTCTCTCTCTCTCTCTCTCTCTCATTCTCTTTCTCACTTGCACTCACTGTTTCATTCTCTCTCTCATTCTGTTCCTCTCTCATTCTTTCTCTTTTCCTCCTTCTCCCTCTCCTTCTCTCTCTCTCATTCTTTCTCTCTCTCTGATTCTTTCCCTATTTCCCTCCCTCTCATTCTCCATCTGTCTTTCTTTTTCTCTCCCTCTCGTTCTCTTCCTCCCTCTCTTTCTCATTCTCTTTTTCACTCACACACTTACTGTTTCATTCTCGCTCTTTCTGTTCCTCTCTCTCTGTCTCTCATTCTCTCTTTTTTCTCCTTCTCCCTCTCCTCTCTCTCTCTCATTCTCTTTCTCACTTGCACTCACTGTTTCATTCTCTCTCATTCTGTTCCTCTCTCTCTCATTCTTTCTTTTTCTCCTTCTCCCTCTCCTTCTCTCTCTCTCCTTCTTTCTTTCTCTCTCTGATTCTTTCCCTATTTCCCTCCCTCCCCCTCTCATTCTCTATCTCTCTCATTCTTTTTCTCTCCCTCTCGTTCTCTCCCTCCCTCTCTTTCTCATTCTGTTTTTCACTCACACACTTACTGTTTCTCTCTCTCTCTCTCTCTCTCTCTCTCTCTCTCTCTCTCTCTCTCTCTCTCTCTCTCTCTCTCTCTCTCTCTCTCTCTCTCTCTCTCTCTCTCTCTCTCTCTCTCTCTCTCTCTCTCTCTCTCTCTCTCTCTCTCTCTCTCTCTC
>NW_015388980.1:27132-29065 GCF_001527695.2 Protobothrops mucrosquamatus
TCCTTCCTTCCTTCCTTCCTTCCTTCCTTCCTTCCTTCCTTCCTTCCTTCCTTCCTTCCTTCCTTCCTTCCTTCCTTCCTTGCTATCTCCTTCCTTCCTTCCTTCCTCCCTTGCTATCTCTTTCCTTCCTTTCTTCCTCCCTCCTTCCCTATCTCCTTCCTTCCTTTTTCTGGTTTCTATCTTATCACATCAGAGAAGTCTCTGCAGAATTTAGTTCCTGGAAAGAATTGGATAAAAGCAGATGGGGTTTAGTCTTGCAACATCAGTGGTAGAGAGTTGCAACCCTCAAAAATCTGTTTCATTTTGACTCTGGCAAGGCCGTGGGAAGATCAGCAATGACTTGTAAAAAAAGCTTTTTTTTAAAAAAATCTGCCAAACAGACCTGCCAGATTGGGAGGGAATGAAGAACTCATTTACATTTCCTTACACATTTATATTAACTAGTGGGTTGTTTTTTTCAGATACGTTTAACCTTTTAAAATTGCAGACCAGCCATACAAGTTTCAGCCTGTGGAATCCACACCTCCACCAACCACACCTCCATGCTAGCAGTGATGATGTTACCTAGTTGGGCCGTGAAATGTCTGCAAAAAAACAACCAAACTCAGAGAGCACCAAGGACCCCACAGTCATCTTCCTCCTCCTCCTCCTCCTCTTCCTCCTCCTCCTCCTCCTCCTCCTCCTCCTCTCTGCATACCTGACTCCCTTCTAGCACTGATGATGTTACCTAGTTGGGCAGTGAAATGTCTGCAAAAAAAACAACCAAACTCAGAGAGCACCAAGGACCCCACAGTCATCCTCCTCCTCCTCCTCCTCTCTGCATACCTGACTCCCTTCTACCACTGATGATGTTACTTAGTTGGGTCATGAAATATCTGCAAGCAGACAACCAAGCTCAGAGTTCCCCAAGGACCCCACAGTCCTCCTCCTCCTCCTCCTCCTCCTCCTCCTCCTCCTCCTCCTCTTTGCAAACCCTTCTAGCACTGATGATGTTACCTGGTTGTGCATTGAAACATCTGCACGAAAACAACCAAGCTGAGAGAGCACCAAGGGCCCCACAGTCGTCCTCCTCCCCCTCCCCTCTCCCCCTC
The DNA here is from genome assembly GCF_001527695.2 of Protobothrops mucrosquamatus. Lineage (NCBI taxonomy): Eukaryota > Metazoa > Chordata > Lepidosauria > Squamata > Viperidae > Protobothrops > Protobothrops mucrosquamatus. The sequence continues at coordinate 28,224 of NW_015388980.1, forward strand.
CTCAACTCCACACCCTTCTGGCTCTGATGATGCTAGTTTGGTAATGAAACACCTGCGAGAAAACAACCAAACTCAGATAGCACCAAGGATATCACAGTCAAAAACATTACCCAAACCTCAGTCAACCTGGATATCATACCAGCATCAGAGATAGATTCGGTGGAGCAATATGCAATTATAGTTTCTCCTTTACCCCTTCCCGTTCCAACTCCAAAGAATGCTTTATCTTTCCTTTCAGCCGCAAATCTTGGCTTGTAGGGAGGCCTCCCAATCAAAGAACGCTTCATCAGCTGGATCAATGCCAAATCTTGCCACCACCCTCCCAATCTCAGGGCAGAAGGACAGAGGAACTGATAACATTATGTACCAATTTTCTGAACTGACTACCATTCGGGGTGTGTGGTTGTCTCCTCCTCGGTCCTCGGCCCCTGGCTGTCTGGGAGGCATCTCATTGGGGATTCAGGATCGGTGGTCTTCTCCGAGTTTTTTTTTTTTAAATTACGGGAATTCCCCTCTCGGTTTTCCATCCCCCTTTCCTGGCTCTCCCTCCTCCCAACTCTTTTTTTTTTCCTCCTCCCCCCCGTAGAGTCGATTAAACTTTTCAGGACTGGAGCATTGAAGGGACTCATGTGATCGGTAAGCATGGAAACCTGTAAAGAGGCCCCTCTGGCTGGGACACAACTGTGGCCAAACACAATTGGGAAACCGGGAAGCCTCTGAATGGACTCAACAAGGCAAACACACACATGGGCAAACTCCCCTTGGAAGGAGGGGGAGTGGGAGGGGTGGGTGGGGGGTCAAAGCAGAGATGTGGGAGCTGAAAGCCATCTCCTCCTCCTCCT
>NW_015388980.1:29475-37757 GCF_001527695.2 Protobothrops mucrosquamatus
CAACAAGGCAAACACACACATGGGCAAACTCTTCTTGGAAGGAGGGGGAGTGGTAGGGGTGAAAGGTAGTGGGGTGGGTGGGGGGTCAAAGCAGAGATGTGGGAGCTGAAAGCCATCTCCTCCTCCTCCTCCTTCCTTCTCCTCCTCCTCCTCCTCCCTTCCTCTTTTTCCTCTTCTTCTCCTCCTCCACCTCCTCCACCTCTTCTTCCTCTCCTCCTCCTCTACCTCCTCCTCCTCCACCTCCTCTTCCTCCTCCTCTTCCTCCTCCACCTCCTCTTCCTCTCCTCCTCCTGCACCACCACTTCTCCTTCTCCTTCTCCTCCTCCCTGGAATAGTGACTCCATTAAACCATAGGCCATGTTGGAGCACGGAATTGCCCAAGCCAGCCAATTAGCTCTCCTCTGGCATTGTGAGTGATTCAGAGCATGAAAAAGGAGAAATGGGAAAGGTGTGTGTGTGTGTGTGTGTGTGTGTGTGTGTGTATGTGCGTCTCCTTTCTGAAGTTTAGAAAAGGATAAAGTGGAGACAGGCAGACTTGGCTGCCATCCGGAGGTCCGCCCTCTTCTCTTTCATCCAGAATCCCCACCATTTCTTCAGTGTGCTTTCCAAAATTGATCCTGGGCGGTGGGCTCAGGCTACAGACCACACTGAGAAACTTCCCAAAGCAGTTGGACACATTCTCACCTGCAAAGCTCGCTTACCGTCCACCTTCCAAAGCTGCAAACTGACAGAAATACTAGCTGAATGCCCAAAATAGCATGCAGCTATGGGAGATCCAGCCAATGGAAATTCAAATCCTTTTTGTGTTTTGTTGCAGTTTTCGACAGAGGCTAAGCGATGGGTCAAGGATCTCTTGCGAAGTAGCTTGGGCTTAGAAAGAGGTAAAGGTTGATCTAAGCTTACCCAGTGTGTTCTGTGGTCAAGGCTAAACCATATGATGAATGAGGGAGGGAAGTGGGTATGTCTAGTTCAGGGGTAAGCAACCGTGGCTCTTTTATGACTTGTGGACATCAACTCCCAGAATTCCTGAGCCAGCCATGCTGAGGGGAAAGGGAGAGGTTTCCAAGCTGAGCCATGTTGGCTCAGGAATTCTGGGAGTTGAAGTCCATGAGTCATAAAAGAGCCAAGCTTGCCTACCCCTGGTCTAGTCTAATGAAGAGAAGGACTAGAGGTGAGATGATAGAAGAGCAACAAAGATGATCCGGGGGCTGGAGCCATATAAAGAATGGTTGCTGGAGTTGGGTCTGTCTAGTTAACTGATCCAAGAGAGAAGCAACCTGGAATTAAGGAGAAACTTCCTGACAGTGAGGACAAACAACCAATGGAACAGAAGTTCTGGGTGCTCCATCACTGGAGGTTTTTAAGAAGAGACTGGGCAATCACCTGTCGGAGATGGTATAGGTTCTCCTGCTTGAGCAGGGGGCTGGACTAGAAGACCTCCAAGGTCCCTTTCAGCTCCATTCTACTCTACTCTACTCTACTCTACTCTACTCTACTCTACTCTACTCTACTCTACTCTACTCTAATGAAGAGAAGGACTAAGGGGTGGCATGATAGTAGTGTTCCAGTATTTGGGAGGCTGCCACAAAGGCGAGGGTGGTCAACCTATTCTCCAAAGCACCAGAGGGCAGGACAACAAGTAAAAGATGGAAACTGATCAAGGAGAGATCCTAACTAGAATTAATTAATTCTGTTACTCTTTAATTAAACAATGGAAGGGGCTTGGCTCCAGAAGTTGTGGGTACTCCATTACTGGAAATTTTAAAGAAGAGATTGGACAACCATTTGTCTGAAATTTAGGGTTTACGGTCTCCTGCTTGAACAGGAGATTGGATTAGAAGGCCTAGTCCAGGGGTAAGCAACCCATTTCTCCTTCCTTCCATGGTTTGAGATAAGTCTAGCATAGGGCTAGGCAACTGTGGCTCTTTTATGACTGGTGGACTTCAACTCCCAGAATTCCTGAGCCAGCCATGCTGAGGGGAAAGGGAGAGGTTTCCAAGCTGAGCCAGGCTGGCTCAGGAATTCTGGGAGTTGAAGTCCATGAGTCATAAAAGGGCCAAGGTTGCCTACCCCTGGTATAGGGTCTCCTGCTTAAGCAGGGGGCTGGACTAGAAGACCTCCATGGTCCTGTTCAACTTTATTATTCAATGTTTTATTTCTAATAGGACTGGATATGTCAAACTAATCCTAACATTAAAATAAAGAATATATTTTATCAAGTACTCCTGCACATTCATCTTCATAATGCTCAAACAGTCAAACAAGTCTTCCCAAGCTTCTATACAAGAAGAAACACCTTTTAGAAGAGGACTAAGGGAGGGAAAGGAGACCACCGTGAAATCAGCTTCAGGGGCGTTGTAAACCAGTCTACGAAATTACTTCTTTCATAGACTCTAGGAAATACAGAACACAGTTATATATCATCCACACCATCCACACCAGCAAAGCGCAACAACCACACATGGTGGTTTTTTTTTGTTTTTCCCCATTACAGATCAGAGTTGGTTCCTTTGTCACACCCAACTCAAGTGTAAACATTGGGACATGATTGAGGAGAACTAACCATTCAGGCAGACCGGATTTGTTAAATCAAAAGAAAAAAAGAAAAAAAGGGGGCCATAGTAACTATACTGCTTAAGTATCCATCTAAATGCAGATGAGCTCATGATGGAGATGTGTTCTCTCTACCTATATATTAACACGTGCACGCACATACAAATCAAACGGATCACATTCCACTTATGAATTCAGTGGCACGGCGTCTGTAATTTTAGCCGGACCAGCTTCATAGACTCTCTTAAAAATTATTCAGTTTATTATTCAGATCTCCATCCGTAGTCTTTCCCTCGCTCTCCAAAAGAAAACAGCCACAAAAGTTGTGTAACATTTTTTCCCCCTGATCTAGGTTCATAAGGAAGAACCTCCTTCCATGTGTTTGGCCTAATGCAGGGGTAGGCAACCTTGGCTCTTTTATGACTCGTGGACTTCAACTCCCAGAATTCCTCAGCCAGCATGGGGGAACTATGGCCCCTTCATGACTCGTGGACTTCAACTCCCAGAATTCCTCAGCCAGCATGGGGGAATTATGGCCCCTTCATGACTCGTGGACTTCAGCTCCCAGAATTCCTGAGCCGGCATGGCTCAGCTTGGAAACCTCTCCCTTTCCCCTCAGCATGGCTGGCTCAGGAATTCTGGGAGTTGAAGTCCACGAGTCATAAAAGAGCCAAGGTTGCCTACCTAATGTATTTCCTAGACCAGGGGTAGGCAACCTCGGCTCTTTCATGACTCATGGACTTCAACTCCCAGAATTCCTGAGTCAGGAATCTTCCAAGGTCCCTTCCAACTTTATTACTGTTGTTATTAGAACTCTGAAGATCACATCTGACCACCTTCCATTTCCTCCAAACACAGCCCCTTGCCAGCCACCCCAGCAAATTACATGGGCACTTTCGTTTTTGTTTTGTCAATCAAAAAAGAAACAAACAAACAAACCCACTTGACTTACACATCAGCTTCATCCCAGACAATGCAGGTTTGGTTTGTGGTTCCCTGTTTGGAGAGAAAAGGAGACCAAAAATAAAATTAATCATAATCAGTGTGCAATTTCCCAGAGAGATGCTCATACCAACGAGAAACAGTGCATATCCTTCATCCATGTTTGTGGATATGTGTGTTTCCTCCTAAAAAAAAAAAACAACTCTACATTTTGACATCTCCTTCTGACTAAATTCAAACCACAGGGTGGGATCTGTCAGCTTCTATGCCAGGGGAAACACAGCTAGGAGTCCCTTCTAGGTTGGCAGCACACAAGCTTGGATGCTCTGCTCAAATGAAAAATAGACATTATTTGTGGATTCTAGTCCACCATAAAGACTGTGGCTTCCTCTTTCTTTTAAAAAGTTACCTATCCAGGATAGGCAAATGGAAAATCTGCAGTAGGTGTTTACTTGAGATCAGCCCTATTGTAGAGAGACCTGGGAAGCCATAGAAGATAATATTTGTAGCTCATGCTTCAGCTCCTTTCTGGTCTCTGAGCTTGGTTATTTCCTTGCAGATGTTTCGTGACCCAACTAGGTAACATCCTCAATGCTAGTAGGGAGTGAGGTTTGCAGAGAGGAGGAGGAGGAGGAGGAGGAGGAGGAGGAGGAGGAGGAAAACTGTGGGATCTTTTGTACTCTCTGAGTTTGGTTGTTTTCTTGCAGTCATTTCAGTACCCAACTGGGTTACATCATCAATGCCAGAAGGGACTGGGGCTTGCAGAAAGGAGGAGAAGGAGAAGGAGAAGTGTGAGTTTCTTGGTGCTCTCTGAGCTTGGTTGTTTTCTTGTAGATATTTCATTCACACAATTAGGTAGCATCATCAGAGCTAGAAGGGAGTGGGGTTTGTGGGGAGGAGGAAGAAGAGGCAGTGGAGGAGGAGAAAGGCTGTGGGTCTTTGGTACTCTCTGACCTTGATCAGACATTTCATTCTGCAAGGGAATGGGGTTTGTGGGGAGGAGAAAGAAGAGGAGGAGAGGAGGAGGAGGAGGGGAGGAAGAGGGCTGTGGGTCTTTGGTACTCTCTGAGCTTGGTGATTTTCTTGCAGACATTTCATTCACCAACTAGGTAATATCATCAGTGCACTTACTGTAGTCCATGTAGCTGGATAACGAAACGTCTGCAAGAAAACAACCAAGCTCAGAGAGCACCAAGGACCCCACAGTAGTAGTCCTCCTCCTCCTCCTCCTCCTCCTCCTCCTCCTCCTCCTCCTCCTCCTCCTAATCATCATTTTGCAAACTGCACTTCCTTCTAGCACTGATGATGTTATCTAGTTGGGTCATGAAATGACTGCAAGAAAACCACCAAGCTCAGAGAGCACCCAGGATCCAGGAAGTCTGAGCCAATTTGTTCCCTTTCTTCTCATGCTTCTTTCTACTGTGGCCTCGGATGGGGTGGAGGAGCACTGACGGGAGTTCCAAAGAAGGTCCCGTAGAGATGGAAGACATTGTCTCTGTGCCCACAGTAGAAAAAATAGACTTTAACCTTCAGCCAAGGTTGATGCAGAGATGAAAACAAAGACCCTCAAACTGGAAAGAAGATCCACATTTTTTTCTTGGACATGCTCGGGAAGTCCCTGGTTGACCACTGCTTCTTCAAGACCGGTGTTTGAATCCTCCATCTAGCCCTGCATGGTCCCCACTCAAGTGCTAACCAGGAATATCTCTACATACAGTAGTGGCCAAAATGGTGGAAACCTTTTTGGGGAAAGTGTATTTTTGAGGTTTGATGGCTAATAACACCACTTCTTTTGGAGTAGTACCATAAAATTATATATCAAAGGAAAGATAATGTAATCAAGAATGTAATGCAACGAAGTTTGTTCAATTATCTGTACTGTACTCTATGAAATGTTATAGCCAAATAACCAGAAAAAGGAAGCACAACTTGCTTAGGTTGATCTCAGGTAGCTTTCCTTCCTCTGATTGTAGCCAATGAGCATGAGTGTTTAGAGAGCCAATCGGGTGTCATCTTGTTTTGGCCATGAGCCAGTCAGATCACAGTAGGATCCAGTTATTGATGCCATGTATTGAAGCTGAGCGGAGGACATTTGTCAGTGTGTTGTGTGATCGCCATCAAGTTGGTTGGGTTTTTTTGTGTTCTTTCATTGAGTGAGCTTCTAAAACCTAATAAAATTAAAGTAATGGTGCAAAGACTTGACTGGTGGCCCAGAAAGCTATGTAAAATAGTATCATTAAGTGAACAAGGCTACAGTTATAAAGAAATTAGGAGAGAAATGGGTGGAAACTTAACCAAAGGTGGCATTTCTACTGTACACGTTTCCCAAAAGGTTTCCACAATTTTGGCCACTACTGTAGCATCCAAGATCAGCCAAGGTCAACTGAATGCTGCTATTGATGTTCATTGCATTAAAACCATTCCACAAAATTAATCTTTATTTTCTTCTTGACTTCGCACGGAAGTCACAGAATTACAAGATAGCATAACTGCATCACGATCTTTGTGATCAGCAACATTTTCAACCGAGAGAAAAACAAAATTTGTTTCAGTTCTAAGTTCTATTCCTACTCAAAATCCCTCCCATCTAAGCGAGTCCAAGTCAGGAACGACTTACGTTATACAAATGGGAGAATTCGATTTCCATCAGGGCAACGAGGGATTGAGGTTCTGGCTTCACCGTCACAGAGATGATGCGTGAATTGAGTACTGTGGCATTCCTAGAGGGAAGGGAGAAAATAGATAAATAATGAAAGATGGAAGGGTCAACAGAAGAATGGTTCTTTTAGTGATGTAAAAAAGATGCTGAGACTCTAGAAAGAGTGCAGAGAAGAGCAACAAAGATGATTAAGGGATTGGAGGCTAAAACATATGAGGAACGGTTGCTGGAATTGGGTATGTCTAGTTTAATGAAGAGAAGGACGAGGGGGGACATGATAGCAGTGTTCCAATATCTCAGGGGCTGCCCCAAAGAAGAGGGAGTCAAGCTATTTTCCAAAGCCCCTGAAGGCAGGACAAGAAGCAATGGATGGAAACTAACCAAAGAGAGAAGCAACCTAGAACTAAGGAGAAATTTTCTGACAGTTAAAACAATTAATTGGTGGAACAACCTGCCTCCAGAAGTGGTGAATGCTCCAACACTGGAAGTTTTTAAGAAGAGACTGGACAGCCCCTTATCTGAAATGGTATAGGGTTTCCTGCCTGAGCAGGGGGTTGGACTAGATGACCTCCAAGGTCCCTTCCAACTTTTATTATTATTATTATTATTATTATTATTATTATTATTATTATTATTATTATTATTACTACTACTACTACTACTACTACTACTACTACTACTACTACTACTATAGAATGTATAGCTCCCTTTTCCACATAATGGACAGAAGTCAACTGGAAAGAAGGACTAGGGGGTGATAGTGTTTCAATGTGCAAGAGGTGTCACAAAGAAAAGGGGATCAACCCACCTGAGGGCAGGAAAAGAAGCAATGGATGGAAACCATTGCTCCACAATGGTGCAGGGTCCTCTGTTTGAGCAGGAGGTTGGACTAGAAGACCTCCAATGTCCCCTTCCAACTCTGTTATTTTGTTATTCACATTCTTAAACTCATCAAGGAGAGAAGCAGCCTAGGAGAAATTTCCTGACAGTGAGAACAATTAATCAGTGGAACAACCTGCCTCCAGAAGTTGTGGGTGCTCCATCACTAGAGGCTTTTAAGAACAGATACTCAAGTAGGAAACCCTACACCATTTCAGACAAATGGCTGTCCAGTCTCTTCTTAAAAACTTCCAGTGGTGGAGCATTCACCGCTTCTGGAGGCAGGTTGTTCCACTGGTTAATTGTTCTAGCTGTCAGGAAGTTTCTCCTTAGTTTTAGGTTGCTTCTCTCCTTGATTACTTTCCATCCGTTGCTTCTTGTCCTGCCTTCAGGCGCTTTGGAGAATAGCTTGACTCCCTCTTCTTTGGGGCAGCCCCTGAGACATTGGAAGGCTGCTATCATGTCCCCCCTCGTCCTTCTCTTCATTAAACTAGACATACCCAATTCCAGCAGCTGTTCCTTATATGCTTTAGCCTCCAGTCCCCTGATCATCTTTGTTGCTCTTCTATGTACTCTTTCTAGAGTCTCAACAACTGTTTTATATCGTGGTGACAAAAACTGGATATTTTGGAATATGTTACTGTTACTGGAATGTATTACAGTTACTAAAAATTGGATCAAAATACTATCATAATGTGCTGTTTACATTTTCCCCAATTGTGTGCTGATTTTTAAACTATGCCTACACATGCTGGGCAAAAGTAGATAAGGAATGTGCATTTTATTATTATTATTATTATTATTATTATTTTAATACCATCACTCTCATTTAATACCATTGCTATCATTAATGTATGATCATCACTCTGCAGCTCTCTCGGAGGCCATTAGGAAGAAAGATTCACACTTATGAAGTGCCTTATAAATTGGATTTCTGAGACTCCCTCGTGTCTAGCTTTTAAGAAATCCTTAAAGATCACAATTAGTAACCTAAAATCACATTCTGTGCTGGTTCTCAGGATTTATTTTTTTTTAAATCATTTTTAAAGAGGGAAAAAATAAAACTAAAAATAAAGCAAAGATATAGTATCAGTAAATCGGCAATGATGTTGTACAGAAAGTGTTCAATCTGTTGGTGAAAAATTAATTATAAAAAACAAAATACATCCTTTTTAAGAGTAAAGGAAAGGGACTATAGTGGTTTTTGGGAAAGGAGGAGGAGGAGGAGGAGGAGGAGGAGGAGGAGGAG
>NW_015388980.1:38762-42883 GCF_001527695.2 Protobothrops mucrosquamatus
GATATTGAGAAAGCTGGGGGGAAATGAATTTAAGCTTTTGTGAGACCCATGAAGCAGATACCCATACAAGATGGGTGTTGTTGTTGTTGTTGGTGGTGGTGGTGGAGGAGGAGGAGCAGGAGGAGGAGGAGCAGGAGGAGGAGGAGCAGGAGGAGGAGGAGGACTGTGGAGTCCTTGGTGCTTTCTGAGCTTGGTTGTTTTCTGGCAAACATTTCATGACCCAACTAGGTAACATTATCAATGCTAGAAGGGAGTGGCATTTGTCAGGAGGAGGAGGAGGAGGAGGAGGAGGAGTAGGTGGTGGTGGTGGTGGTGGAGGAGAAGGAGAAGGGGAAGGAGAAGGAGAAGGAGAAGGAGAAGGAGAAGAAGGAGAAGGAGGAGGTGAAGGAGAAGGAGGAGGTGGAGGTGGAGGAGAAGGAGGAGGAGAAGGAGGAGGTGGAGGAGAAGGAGAAGGAGGAGGTGGAGGAGAAGGAGAAGGAGGAGGTGGAGGAGAAGGAAGAAGGAAGAAGGAGGAAGGAAGAAGGAAGAAGGAGGAGATTCTGGGGAATTTTAACTGGAGACTATTAACTTTTAACACTGCTACCATCCTCATCTTCATTATTAATTTTAATGCTGCACGTTGCCTTGATGGGATAGCTACCAGTCAAAGCAACCTAGAGATTATGTAACCAAAGAAATTCTAGGCACATCCCATATAAAAATTAATGTTTGGTGGAAACAACTTTGTCGAGGTCTGCAGATGCCTGCCTCGGAAATGAACGTCTGATCACATTGTGTGTTCCTTCTTGACCAAAAACGGGGACAAGCCAGTGTGGTGGCACTCAGCTGGAGCCGGCTCTTGTGGAGTTTTATGCTCCAATGTTCTCCATCTCAGCTTGTCTCCAGTGTAGCTCATCCAGCGACACGCCAAGATGTCATTTTGTCCCTCAGCCTTGTCGGCGTTTTGCTTCACTCCGGGTTTTTTTCCAGACCATCAGCTGCCCACGTCACGTACCCAAAGTATGTTCGTTTCTGCTGGATGATGGTCATCTCCCAGGACCAGACAGCCTGGATCGCCTCAGAACTGAACAACACGTTCTTCTTGCAGTCCATGGTACCAGGTAGCCCTCAACATACAAGCACAGCTGCGCCCAAAATGTATAAGCGAGGCATTTTTTAAGAGAGTTTTGCCCCATTTTATGACCTTTTCTGTCACAATTGTTAAGTGCAGTTGTTAATTTAGTAACAAGGTTGTTTTCAGTGAATCTGGCTTCCCCATGGGGACACCACAAGTAGAATACTGTGTCCAGTTCTGGTCACCATGATACAAAAATGTTGTGGAGACCCTGGAAAGTGTGCAGAGAAGCCCAACAAAGATGACAAAGGGTGAGGACACTAAATAGTATGGTGATCAGTTGTGGGAGGCTACGGTATATCTAGGGCAGACATGTCAAACTTGCGACGTCACGTGACGTCGCGCAACATATCGGAGCTTTTTCTCCATTGCCGGCAGTGGGGTGGGCGCAGTTTCCTGATGACGCGTCTGGCCCATGGGGCGACAGTTTGACACCTCTGATCTAGGATATCAAAGGGAATCATAAGGAGGGACATAATAATAATAATAATAATAATAATAATAATAATAATAATAATAATAATAATAATAATAATAATAATAATAATAATAATAATAATAATAATAATAATAAAGTTGTAAGAGACCTTGGAGGTCATCTAGTCCAACCCCCTGCTCAGGCAGGAGACCCTATACCATTTCAGACAAATGGATGTCCAGTCTCTTCTTAAAAACTTCCAGTGTTGGAGCATTCACCACTTCTGGAGGCAGGTTGTTCCACTGGTTAATTGTTCTAACTGTCAGGAAGTTTCTCCTTAGTTCTAGGTTGCTTCTCTCCTTGGTTAGTTTCCATCTGTTGCTTCTTGTCCTGCCTTCAGGAGCTTTGGAGAATAGCTTGACTCCCTTTTCTTTGGGGCAGCCCCTGAGATATTGGAAGACTGCTATCATGTCCCTCTTAATTCTTCTCCTTATTAAATTAGACATACAGTTCCTGCAACCATTCTTCATATGTTTTAGCCTCCAGTCCCCTTGATTCTGGAGGCAGGTTGTTCCACTGGTTAATTGTTCTCACTGTTAGAAAGTTTCTCCTTAGTTCTAGGTTGCTTCTCTCCTTGATTAGTTTCCACCCTTTGCTTCTTGTCCTGCCTTCAGGCGCTTTGGAAAAAAGCTTCACTCCCTCTTCTTTGGGGCAGCCCCTGAGATACTGGAAGACCGTTATCATGTCACCTCTTGTCCTTCATTAAACTAGACATACCCAATTCCAGCAACCGTTCCTTATATGTTTTAGCCTCCAGTCCCCTGATCATCTTTGCTGCTCTTCTCTGCACTCTTTCTAGAGTCTCTTCATCTTTTTTACATTGTGGTGACCAAAACTGGATGCCGTATTCCGAGTGTGGCCTTACCAAGGCTTTATATCCTCATTTCATTGCAGAACGATCCCACTTCACGGGATCTTGATTCTATCCCTCTGTTAGTGCAGCCTAGGACTTCTTGAGGATTGTCCAACTTCATCACTGTCTTCTCCCTAAGATTAATTTCTTCTTTGCTGGTCTTGCACACTGAGCCTCTTTATTTCTTCTCGAAGCCGAGAAAAGAAAGCTATCTTCTAGGATCCTTTGGGGGGCCATCAACCATACACTAAATTCACTGTGCACGCAGGTTGAAAAACCAGGAACTGTTGAGTAAAATCCCCATGTCTATAAACAACTCCGCCTATCGATTGGAGTCCTGGAATTTACAATTGCTCTGTAGTGGTTCTTTTATTTAAATCAATCTCTGCTTTTCAGCTGAGAGGTGGACACCAAGGTAGTTAATGGATTTGTAGTGAGAATCAAACCAGGGATTTCACCAAAGATTCTGTTGCATTCTCATGGTACCTGCATACAATAATCTCCTACGGAAGCCTGCAAAAATAGAGGCAGCTGTAGTTGTTATAGGGCTGGGATCTGCACATCCTTTGGGGAACACCGGATGGGCTTTTAGGAGGCGCTGTGGATTCCCTGCTCTGACTGAAAAAGCAGGTTTTCCAACTCTCTGCTGTGGAATGAGGTTTTAGATCTCTCTGAAGGCCATTTTGGATCTATAGGCTCAGTACATCTGAGTCAGCAAGTCATTGCTGAACAGCTACTGCAGTGCAGTGAAGTACGATGTGCAATGAAGAAATAGCAAATAGTGTGTGGAAGTTTCCTCCATTAATTATCCACAGAGATGTTCTCTCTGGCTGATGTCCTGATGATGTGGTCCAAAATGCATCCAGAGAGACAAAAAAACATTGATGAGAAGGACATTCATGAAAGTTTTTCTCAAACTTAGTGACTTTAAGATGAGTTGAAGTCCACCCATCTTAGAGTCATCAAGGTTGAGAAACCATTGTTCTGTGGGGAAGTAGGTAGTCAACATCTTATTCAAAGCAGCCAATGATTCTCCTAGGTTGGTAGTTTAGAAGATAATATGACCTTTTCTTGATTAGGTCCAAATCCCAATAAATTAAACACTCTGCAGTGGACAACAAAAGGCATTTGAGAAGCTCCTCAAACAAGGAGAAGAAAGTGAGATCCATCTGACATTGCTTTCTAGAATCAGCTAGGGTTGTCTACAGGGCATAGTCAAAAAACAAACATCAAAATAGTACCACAATGGTGTGTTCAATGGTCTATCTGTTCTTTATGTGCGATTGCAAACTCAATTTTTTTGCAATAACAAAGCTGTACAGTTTTCTAAATGCAGCTTCTTCTAGATTTAGAGAAGACCCTGATTCATTGGTTTCCTTATTTTCAATTCCCTTCTGAATGATTTTAAGAGTAGGGCTGGTTTTTCTTGCAACCACCACACACAAATTGTTTTTTTTTTCTCCCTTCCCTTCTCCTCCCCGATGCCACCATTTTTAATGGCTCCTATTTTGGGATGAGGCTCATGTGTTGAGTCCAATTTGTTGATCCATCAGATGCCTCCTTACCTACTTAAGGGAAGGGAAAAATTTAGAAGAATTGAGCTGTGTGTCCTGAGAGAGAGAGACAGAGACAGAGAGAGACAGAGAGAGACAGAGACAGAGACAGAGAGAGAGAGA
>NW_015388980.1:44415-53133 GCF_001527695.2 Protobothrops mucrosquamatus
AGAGAGAGAGAGAGAGAGAGATGGTTTGATTCTTCTCACCAAAGGACTGAAGGGTTTATTGGCTTTTGTGTTGGAGTTTTATTTCAGCAAGACAGCTAGGTTTTAGATTTACCTCACGAGGTTCCTATGTTCCTGATTATCTTCCATTCCTCCTTTTTCTGGATTTAAACGTTAAATATACTTATATTTATATAAAAAATTACATGTTTGTGTCAGGGTCTCCGACTGCTGCGCAATCCCTTGACAAGTTGATTCCTGCAAAAGTCTGATTTTTGACTTTGCTAGCCCAGAAGGCCAGGTTTATTGTCCTGTTCGCTACAGCCCACATACCAAAATTCTGCTCGGGAGGTCAAATATGCAAGATCAAAGTCACTGTGGCTAGCTCTCATTGAGGATATTCCAAACATAGCAATGGGCCATTTCCATCACCTCTCTCCAACTTCATGGATGTTATATATATCTCCACTTTACCTCTGAAGGCCCAGGATCCCGGCCAGGTTGCGATAAATCACCGTGCCCACCACAAAGACGGAGGAGTCATCAGTGTCTGTGAAGAAGCAACCAAGAGAAGTGAGAAGAGAAGTGGAACAAAAGAATCACAACAGCAAGAACCAAGAAAAAAAGGAGAGGTGGATTTATTTAACAGAATAACAAATTTGGAAGGGACTTTGGAGGTCTTCTAGTCCAACCCCCTACTCAAGCAGGAGACCCTATAAAATTTCAGACAAATGGCTGTCTAGTCTCTTCTGGAAAATCTCCAGTGCTGGAGCACCCACAACTTCTGGAGGCAGGCTGTTCCACTGGTTAATTGTTCTCACTGTCAAGAAATCTCTCCTTAGTTCCAGGCTGCTTCTCTCCTTGATTAGTTTCCATCCGTTGCTTCTCGTCCTGCCTTCAGGCGTTTTGGGGAGTAGGTTGACCCCATCTTCTTTGTAGTAGCCCCTCAACTACTGGAATACTGCTATCGCCCCTTGTCCTCCATTTGTACAGCCATCCAGCTCAAAACAGTGATTACGGGCAACCAATGATCATCAGAACAATTAAGAGTTAAGACAATGAAAAAGAGAAATAAAATACAATTAGCAACCCAGAGATAATTGCAATTCATTGGACCCACAGGACAATTATGCTTCCCTGATGGTTGCAGATACAAATCCGACCGCAACGTACAGTGTTGCCAGGTTTTGCACAACAGGGATCCAAATCCGTCAGATAATGACCAGTGCCTCAAACCAGCCTTAATGAGTACAGGGAGTCCTCGACTTACAACAGTCCATTTAGTGACTATTCAAAGTTACAACGGCACCTAAAAAAGTGACTTAGGATTATTTTTCACGCTTACAACCATTGCAGCATCGCCACAGACACATCCAATCTGGAAACAAGGCACAGTTCCTGACAGTGAGAACGATTAATCAGTGGAACAGCCTGCTTCCTGGAGTTGTGGGTGCTCCATTGCTGGTGATGTTCAAGAAAAGATTGGGCAACCATTTGTCCAGGATGGTGTGAGGCCTCCTGCTTTGGCTAGGGCAGTGATGGCGAACCTTTTAGAGACCAAGTGCCCAAACTGCAACCCAAAACCCACTTATTTATCGCCAGGTGCCAGGTGGGCGTGGCCCACTGGGTGGGTGTGGCTGTGGTGGTCATGGCAGACTGGGTGGGTGTGGCCAAGGTGGGCGTGGTCACCTCAAGGTTGCTCGTGGGCAGAGATTCCTGTGGGGGCCAGACAGGGTTGGGGGAGATCCAGGGGTCTCTGGTGGGTGGGGCAGTGGGCACGAGGCTCGTCCTGCGGGGTGAGGCGAGGTGAGGCAGGGCGGGGGTGCCATTGTTGCAGGGTGAGGTGAGGCAGGGGCCAGGGCGGCTGCTGCCTGACACCATCAGCCCCCACACACAGAGGCCAGCAAGTGCATGGGGGGCCGACAGTGTCCGTCAGCAGCCACAGCCTGCTTGCCCCTCGACCGGCACACTCTGGGGCACTGCAGCCTGCTGCCAGCAGTTCAGAGAAGCCGCCTCTGAGCTGGACAGCTGGCTGACAGCTGAGGAGGTGATGCAGTGGATTGTGCCCGGGAAAAGGAGAGCATGCGAGGCCAGGAGGGATGGGACGGGAGGGAGGGAAACCAGCCATGCCGGGATGCATCCGGCCATGTGGGACCTCGGCGAGTTAGCAGGTGGCTGGTTGAAGAGGGACGGTTGCCATTTCCGGGGCATGGTGAGCGTGCCCACAGAGAGGGCTCTGAGTGCCGCCTCTGGCACGCGTGCCATAGGTTCGCCACCACTGGGCTAGGGGGTTGGACTAGAAGACCTCCAAGGTCCCTTCCAGCCGCATGATTCTAAAATGGCCCCCAAAACCCATAAAGGGCTTCCCAGGTGACATTGTCCATGCTTCATGTATCCTACACTATCAACTTCATCCAGACATGATGCTTGTAGGAAAAGGGGATTAAGGAAGTTGAATTTGAATTTGCACAGACTGTCATCCACTGACTTCTTGGCCAGCTTGGTGGTGAGGTGTCAATTATAAACGGATTCTTCTGTGTATAGGAGTCATCTAAACCAGGGATTTTCAACCAGTGGTACGGGTACCACCTGTGGTACATTGGCACCTGGCAGGTGGTACGCAACCATCCTAGAAAAGTGGTAGTGGGGGAGGGGAATGAGCTGAACCAGTGGCAGCACCACACAAGCTTGAGCGAGAGACAGCTGGAGCTGCAGGGCTGTCAGGGCTCAGCAGAAGAACCAGGATCAGTGCCAGGCTCTACCTGGAGTTCGGCGCTGATCCTGGTGCTTCTGCTGAGCCCAGAAGAAGCGCCGATCAGCTGGAATGTAGCAGCCTCTCCAGGGTCTTGTGATTTATATTCAGATGCTTGGCAACTGATTCATATTTATGACGGTCACAGTGTCCCAGGGTCATGTGAAGTGACCAAAACCTGCTGCAACCACCCAGCAGATGGGGGTGGGAGAATAAAAACCAAACACCCCCCCACCCCACCCCCACTGCCAATCTTCAACAGAAATGCTCACAACAATGAAAACCTCGGACAGGAGGAAGAGCGCCACCAGGGGGGGGGCAGGCAGGTGTCTTGCTCGGCTGTGGCTTGGGGGGCACTTTTTTCAGTGCCACTGTAACTTCGAACAGACACTAAGTGAACTGCTGTAAGTCGAGGACTACCTGTACTTTATCACTTTTTTCCGTTTTTTGGGGGGGGGTCATCAAGTTTTTGGTCACCTTGCTAGGCGACTGGTGGTACTCGCACAATGGGTGGAAAGGTTGAACAGCCCTGATCCAAACACCAGCTCCAATCTACAAAACGATCACGTTGTTAAGAATAAAGTGGTTGGCTTTAGCTTTAATGCGATTTGATCTGGAGTTGCTTTTTTGTGTGTTGCTTTGGGACGCAAGAAAGCAACCTTTGTAATTGAGGGTACTTAAGTCCTTTTTCAATTAGCAATCCTCAACCATCCAGCCTGCATGCGCCTGATCGTCTATTCCCATTGTACCGCTGCTGCTCCAATTAAGTGCCTCTTCAATTTAATGTTTTCCTTTAAAAAAAAAAAGAAAGAAAGAAACATACTGGCTGCAGCACAATTAGGTTGCCCTGCGCGGATTTGCTAAACTTGTGCCGTGAAGGGACACCACCGGCCCACGGGACAAATACTGTTTGGAAATAGAAGTTGGGAATGAAATGGATGTCAAGCTTGTTCAGTAGGCTGCGCTTCGTCAGCAGCTTTTTATGGAGAGAATAGGACGGGATGTCCCAAAGGTGCTTTTTCAAGAGGCCACTGGACTTTATTTGTCCTTGATCTTCATCCGAGAAGCTGCTTCAGTTCTGACTGAATGGTGGAGGACGGAAAGATTGATATTCCTTGCAGTCATCTGGTCATTAGTACTCTCCCTGAGAGTTGTTGAGGCCGCTTGGAGGTTTATCTGTGCCCCCAGGGCAGGGGTGGGATTGAAATACCTGGACAACCGGTTCTCTTATTGGATGTAGGCCTGGGCCACCGAGGCCTAGGATGAACTTCCGGAAGTGGCATCCATGCATTTCCGGCAGGCCGTTCTAGGCCTGGGAGGACTCCTCCAGGNTTAGTACTCTCCCTGAGAGTTGTTGAGGCCGCTTGGAGGTTTATCTGTGCCCCCAGGGCAGGGGTGGGATTGAAATACCTGGACAACCGGTTCTCTTATTGGATGTAGGCCTGGGCCACCGAGGCCTAGGATGAACTTCCGGAAGTGGCATCCATGCATTTCCGGCAGGCCGTTCTAGGCCTGGGAGGACTCCTCCAGGGATCTGAGGCCTAGAACAGACTTTCAAAGTCGCATCCACGAACTTCTGGTGGGCCATTCTAGGCCTGGGAGGCCTCCTCCAGGCATCTGAGGCCTAGAACAGACTTCCGAAGTCACATCCACGCACTTCTGGCAGGCTGTTCTAGGCCTGGGAGGCCTCCTACAGGCATCTGAGGCCTAGAACAGACTTCCGAAGTCACATCCACGCACTTCTGGCAGGCTGTTCTAGGCCTGGGAGGACTCCTCCAGGCATCTGAGGCCTAGAACAGACTTCCGAAGTTGCATCCACGCACTTCTGGCAGGCTGTTCTAGGTCTGGGAGGCCTCCTCCAGGCATCTGAGGCCTAGAACAGACTTCCGAAGTAGCATCCACGCACTTCTGGTGGGCTGGAGGAGGCCTCCCAGGCCTAGACTGAACTTCCGGAAGCAGTGTCCATTCAGCCTGTTCTCCGAACTCAGCAAAATTTAGCTACCGGTTCTGCCGAACCGGTGCAAACCGGCTGAATCCCACCACTGCCCCAGGGTCACCTGAATAGTGCAAATGGGTGTGGAACCTTCTTGGGACTACTGAAAGGACCGTGTTGTAAACTGGAGAGAGGTGGCGTTGTGTCCCTCGCCCTCTGTTGAGAGAGGGCTGTTCAGTTTTGACCTAGATGGCCTCTTTGATTCCTCTTTCAAACCAGCGGTCCTCTCTGTCCAGAATGTGGACTTTGCTGTCTTCAAAAGAATGAGTTTGCTGTCTTCAAATGAAGTTGGGACTGCTGAATCTTGTCCTGATAGGTTTGTTCTCTTACGTCAGTGGTGGTGAACCTATGGCACGCGTTCCAGAGGCGGCACTCGGAGCCTTCTCTGTGGGCACATGCACCGTTGCCCCAGCCCCACCTCCCCCATGGCCCCCTCCTCACCAGCAGCCCCCCTGGAGGAGAGTCGCTCCCGAGCGCTGCCCATGCGGAGCAGCACAGCCAAGGACATGGCAGTCGGGCAATGGGGACAAGACTCTGCCCTCACAGCCTGTCACGTGCAGTTGATGCTGCGGGGCGCAGGCGGAGGGCGTGGCTGCCATGGCACTGCTGGACCGCCTGGGCAATCTGCAGCAGGCCGTAGAGGCGGTGGGTAGCCCTGCGGGTGAGTGGGGCGGAGTGGAGCAGGGGTGGAGCATGTGGGGTGGGGTGGAGCGGGCAGGGAGGGGAGCGGAGTGGGGGGCGGGGCCGGTTTTGGGGCACTCAGTCTCTAAAAGGTTCGCCATCACTGTCCTATGTTGTGCCAGGCGTTTAAATCCTTCTATCCTCCACCATTCAGTCAGAACTGAAGAAGCTTCTTGGATGAGAAGCGAAACGTCTTCAAAGAAAACCAAAGAAAGCCCAGTTGTCTCTTGAAAAAGCACCTTTAGGACAACCGTCGCATTGCCGTTGTTCAACCGGTTTGCCAATCTTTAAGGGGTAAAGGGAGGAGAAAGACCCCCCCACACACCTTTTCCCCTTTTATCCTCAGAAGCAGTCCTAGGAGACATTTCTAGGTCAGGGTGGTAGGTTTTTTTTTCAAGGGTGAATGCTGAGCTTTGAGTGACACCCTTAACAGAATAAAGAGAGTTGGAAGGGACCTTGGACCTTTTTCTAGTACACACACACACACACACACACACACACACGCTCAAGCAGGAGACCCTATACCAGGGGTGTCAAATTGCTGGCCCGCGGGCTGGATGCGTCATGGTGAAATTGCGCCCACCCCATTGCCAGCAATAGAAAAAAAAGTCATGATACGTTGCGACACGTGACGTTGCGAGTTTGACACCCCTGAAGTGGTATAGGGCACTTCAGACAAATGTCTGTCCAAGCTCTTCTTAGAAACCTCCATTGTTGGAGCACCCACAATGTCTGAACAGCTTACCTCCAGAAATCGTGGGCGCTCCATCACTGGATATTTTCAAGAACAGACTGGACATTCACCTGTCTGAGACCGTGTAGGTTCTCCTGCTTGAGCAGGGGGCTGGACTAGAAGACCTCCAAGGTCCCTACCAGCTCCTATTCTATTCTATTCTATTCTATTCTACTCTACTCTACTCTACTCTACTCTACTCTACTCTACTCCACTCCACTCCACTCCACTCCACTCCACTCCATTCCACTCCATATTTTTTATTCTATTCTATTCTATTCTATTCTATTCTATTCCATTCCATATTCCATTCCATTCCATATTTTCTATTCTATTCTATTCTATTCTATTCTATTCTATTCTATTCTATTCTATTCTATTCCATTCCATTCCATTCCATTCCACTCCACTCCACTCCACTCCATTCCATTCCATTCCATTCCATATTTTCTATTCTATTCTATTCTATTCTATTCTATTCTATTCTATTCTATTCTATTCTATTCTATTCTATTCTATTCTATTCTATTCTATTCTATTCTTCTGAAGGCAAACATTAGGAAGTTTCTCCTTAATTCCAGGTTGCTTCTCTCTTTGGTCAGTTTCCATCCATTGTTTCTTTATCAATCCGATATGCTCAGGGATGGATCCTCAGATTATTTTGGGAGCATGGTAGGATTCGCAGATGGCCACTGGCAAGGAACATGCACCTCCCTGCTCTCTGTTTTGTGGCTTCTCCTGTTCGTTGCGTTAATGTTTGCTGCTGTCTGTCTCAGCCTTCCCATGTGTTCAACTTGCCTCCCCCTCCCCCACCTGCCCACCGACCTAGAAGTCTGCAACAATGGGCCAAATTTAAATTGCATTTAATGTTTTCCTGCCGTTTCTGTAGAAGCAGCTTTATTTCTTCCCTGCTAGCAATTTCTCAGGCTGGCAATTAGCATTCATCTGGCACCCATAATCCTGTTGTTCTCAATTACTTCTGTGAAAGGGAAGGTCACTAGAGAGGGATGTTCGAGCCTCGGCAGCCTCACTGAGGACCTGACCTTCTATCTATACTTATTTGGAGTGGAGAAGAACTTTGAAAAGGTGTGCTTCCTATTTGAGGTTTCGGGTATTTCGGAGAGGATTCAAATAGGGACTCTGTCCATGCACAAGGCAAAACTTTGGATCTTCTTTCTGGAAGAATGGGTTCTCAATTGCCTAAGGGCAGACCTACTGGACTGATTGATCACATACCAATAGAAGAGAATATTTGTAACCCAGAAGTAAACTGTGGGGTCCTTGGTGCTCTCAGAGCTTGGTTGTTTTCTGGCAGATGTTTCATTACCCAACTAGGTAGCATCATCAGTGCTAGAAGGGAGTGGGATTTGTGAAGAGGAGGAGGAGGAAGAGAAGAAGGAAGAGGAAGAGGAGGAGGAGGAGGAGAAAGAGGAGAGGAAGAGAAAGAGGAGGAGGAGAAAGAGGAGGAGGAGGAGGACTATGGAGTCCTTAATGCTCTCTTAGCTTGGTTGTTTTCTTGCAGATGTTTCATTACCCAACTAGGTAGCATCATCAAAGCTAGAAGGGAGCAGGAATTGGGGAGGGGGGAGGAGGAGGAGGAGGAGGAGGAGGAGGAGGAGGAAGATGACTGTGGAGTCCTTGGTTCTCTCTGAGCTTGGTTGTTTCCTTGCAGACATTTCAGGACCCAATTAGGTAACAACATCAGTGCTAGAAGGGTGGAGGAGGAGGAGGAGGAGGAGGAGGATGGTGGGGTCCTTGGTGCTCTCTCAGCTTGCTTGTTTTCTAGCAGACATTTCATTACCCAAACTAGGTAACATCATCAATGCTACTTCTCATCAAACAAGCTTCTTCAGAACTGAAGAAAGTTCCTGGATGAGAAACAAAATATTTCAAGGAAAAAAAACCAAGAAAACCCAGTTACCTTTTGGAAAAGCACCTTTGGGACAAGTGTGCCCTGGATAATTGAGAATTTCCATAGACACCCTGAGCTTGGCTGTTTGGTGGAAGGACTTTCCTCCAGACGTTGTGGGTGCTCCAACATTGGAGGTGTTAAAGAAGAGACTTGACAGCCATTTGCATAGCTTGGGCTGGGGGTTGGACTAGAAGACCTCCAAAGTCCCTTCCAACTCTGCTATTCTGTTCTGCTTTGCTAGGTAACTCCAAGTTCAGATTGGTGGTCTAAGAACTGAGTTCTCCTTATATATATATATATATTTAAAGCAGAAATAAAAGGACATAACAAGAAAGGACGAAAGTTTAGAAAGCATAAACAGATTGTATTCCACCGGGAACTTGCACCGTTTAGTCTCACCTGATACTCCTGTGGAGAAGATGCTTTTCGATATGGTGACCTTGTCTTCTGCATTGCGAGCCCAATCCACCATTCCTCGCCAGCCTTTGACAGGGAAAGTGAGACCTTTAGCTGCCTTAACAGGCAGCTTCTGGATACTGACAACTTGAGTGAAGAGAGAAAGAAAGAAAGAAAGAAAGAAAGAAAGAAAGAAAGGAAGGAAGGAAGGAAGGAAGGAAGGAAGGAAGGAAGGAAGGAAGGAAGGAAAGAAA